>NC_133657.1:30755839-30847486 GCF_009905375.1 Apium graveolens | reverse complement strand
TAGATCAACATGCAGTAACGTGATAAGGCTCAAGAATTGAGAATTCAATTTGCTCTGATGAAGATTTCTTTATTTTCCTTTTGACATGCATCACAAAGGCCATCAGGAGCAAATAATGATTTTGGCAGTCCTGTCACAAGAGCTGTTACAAATTAAATTTATGTTGTCGAAATTTAAATGAGAGAGTCTCTTGTGCCAATTCCAGCTTTCTTCAATTGATACTCTGCTTAAAAGACAGATTGCAGAACATCAGAGTTTGTTGAAAGTCTGGCTTATATGTTCCATGTCTGTACTTTCAGAACACTTTGCCTAGTCTACTTACAAACTTACAGTGTCTTAAGAAATCCAATGATAACCTCTGTCACAGAGATTCACACTTAGCAGATTATGTTTAATAGGAGACAAGAGCTACTGATTCAATTATGACATTCCCAAGATTGATATTGCCATATCCCAGTGTTTCCCATGTTGCATCTCCATAAGAAACTCTGGGCCAGCTTTCTCCACAAAGTCTGATAGCAGTGTTTTATTTCCAGTCATATGTCCTGAACATCCACTGTCCAGAACTAGGATGTTTTTCATGTTGCCCTGCAATCACAAAAGACCACTATTGGTTAGTTTTAAGGACCTAGACTTGCTTGGATCCTTTGGCCTTTTTAAGTGTTAGCATTTGCAGCGGATTAATTCAGAGTGTGCTAACTTGCTTCTTATCAGACTTTATATCAGACTTTGCATCAGAATTTACACTAGAAGGAATTACACTAACTCTTCAAAGAAAGTTTATTTGATAATAACATAGTATAAACTAGGATATTCCTCACAAGTATAAATAGAATGCCATAAACTACCACAATGAAAACAAGAATTTTGTGGTTTAACCTAACATACTAATCTTAACTCTTGATCTAGGAGGTAAGAGTTTATATCTTTATTTTTCCTGCAAAAAGAAGCAAGATGGTTAGAGTTTCCACAATTATAACATTTCTTTCTAGGAGTATTAGGAACAGGCATATAATTATGCTTTTATTCAGCCTTCCTTTCCATTCCTATTTTCTAGCTTCTTTTACCTTGTTCGCTTCTAATCTCTTTCAGCTTATGCTTAGCTGCTTCTTTGTCATTAAACCTATTTACTGAGCGGGTTGTCCTGTTTTAATTTGTCAGAAGTTGACTTTTCTTTGACTTCTGTTTTGGAATCATTATCTTTTCAGATTTTGACACATCAGTTTTGCTACAAATTAATAGGATTAATTTTAGGCTTTCAGCTCGTGGTAAAAGTGGTTAGATGACTCAATTTCCTTTCTTCTCTATCATCTAGGTAACCTAGACCTCTTTCTGATTTCCAGTTTCTAGATTTTCTGAGTTGTTCTTCCAGAGTTAGTCCAAATTTTGATTATCTCCTTTTCCTTTTCCAGTTATATTTAAGAGATTTATTCAATTTTAGCACTTCATCTCTAACATACAAAGCCTCATCTTCTTTCTGAGTTTGATGGAACATAACTAACTCTATTCTAAATAGTCATTTATGTTTCTAAGAGCAAGACTTTCAGATGTTAATCTTTCATTTGTTAAAGTCTGATCTCTAAAACTAATAAACATGGTTTTCAGATATAATCTTAGCTCGGAAATATCATCAGTATGAAAAGCAAAAGTGATTAAGGTACCTTCAATTCAGCAACATCATACTGCTATCAACATTTACCATCAAGGCATAGTTCACCTCATCTTCAGAATCTGAAGTGTCGCCCAGTTTTTCTTCTTTGTGATAAATGTCTGGCCTTTTCACTTTTTTCCTTTCTTGCAGTCAGGAGAGATGTGGCCTCTTTCACCACAATTATAGCACTTGACATTTGAGTTGTCTCCTCTGTCAGACTTTCCTCCTTTGCCATCAGACTTTCTGAACCCTTTCTTTTCAGAACTTCCACCTTTCCTGGAAAACTTCTTGCCCTTTCTGAAATTCTTGTAGGCTATCTTTATGATACCCTTCACCATAAGAGCACACAGTTGTATCTCTGCATCAACATCCATTTAGATAAATTTTCAGATATATGGACTCTGCATCTTGTAGATTTTGAATCATCATCATCAGAATATGATGACTCTGAATCAGACTGTATGATGAGAGCCTTTCCTTTGCCCCTCTTGAGACAATCACTTTAGGAGATTCGTCCTCAGCTTTAAGAGCAATGTCTTTGACTTCCTTCCATACCTTTTGCTCCTTTGATCCATCTCAAGTTCATGAGTCTTGAACATACCATAAATTCATCAAGAGTAGTTTCAGTAAGGTCATAGTTATCTCTTATGATAGTAGACTTCAAATCCCAATTTTCAGGAAGAGCTAAAAGGAATTTAGATTTGAATCTTCAAGATCATATTCCTTGTCCACCAGTGACAGATCATTCAAGAGTTTGGAAAACATGTCATATAAATTAGTTAATGACTCATCAGCTTTTGAGTCAAAGTGCTCATACTCCCGAGTGAGTATAGTCTTCCTGTTCTTTTGATTGCATCAGTTCCTAGCATCTTGTCTCCAAAGCATCCCATATCTCCTTGCAGTCTTGCATCCAATTACCCTGTTGACATGACATTTTCAATTACATGCATCAGATGACTTACCCTTGCATCCTTGGCAATAGATGAGATGTCTTCAGTTGTGTAATCACTTTTCTCCTTTGGTATCATCTTTGATGGTTGATCAGCAACTGCAACAGAAAGCTTGGTAGGCTTGTATGGTCCATAATTAATTCTATCAAGGTATTCTGGATCTGTGGCTTCCAGAAACATAGCCATCTTTACCTTCCATATAGGATACTCGGATGCTCTCAGTATGGGAACCCTAATGGTTCATATCGACTGTGGGTTTGATTGTTTTGAGTCTTGAGATTTGGTGGGCTTATTTGGGGTTTGTATTTCTTCAGACATGATTGTAAACTAGATCTCATTGTTTGTATCACAGAGAGGCTCTGATACCACTTGTTAGGTCACACAACACTATAGAATGGGGTTGAATATAATGTTTATACAATCAAATCGATTTATCAACACAGTATGTAACAGTAATCAAGTATATTCAATATAATAAAACTCGGTTACAATAGAACGTTGTTCTCTCTCAGTGATGAACAATATCACTAAGAGCTGCTAGGTTATAATGTATAATCTTTCTCGTAAATGATAACACATATAGTGTAAACCCTAAGCCGTGTTTATATAGTACACAGTTACAAGATATCTTCTAATTGATATGAATATAATTATGTCTCCTAAATATATCAATAAGATATTATCTTCTACAAGTCTTCTAGTCTTCTAACTTCATGCATATCTTCAATTTTTAGTCATGATCTTTCCTGTAAATCAGCTGCATTCCTTATCTGAAGTATCCGCACTTAAGTCCTGATATATCCTGACGGCCTTAAGTTCTGATATAAGTTCTGACTCAGTAAGTTCTGATTTGCAGTAAGTCCTGATATTAAGTTCTGAAACTAAACACAACAGATTAGACATAACATCACAATATATTTAACACAATTTAAATTCCTCATCAACCAGTCAAAAAAAATATATACAAACCTCGTCGAATAAATGAATACCATTGGCACTAGAGTTTTTATTAGTTATCAAGGTTTAAATAACGTTACCTCCATTAAGTTAGGATCGACAAAAGTATTTATTGACGAGATAATTCAATATTCAAGAATTCAAGGTTCTACCATATTAGTAAAGGCATATCAATGATGAAGAAAACAACTGGCTAGATGATAACTTGTTCAGAAGCTGTAACACTCATATTGAGATTAGCGAGTGTGACGCTCTACAACTTATTGACAATTTTTATAGCAGTTATTATATAACATTTCTACTAAGTTAAACTGTGTTCTTTCATATATTTGGATTCCTGACATGACATATAATACGAGCATATATATATTTTTTGCCCATAGTGAGCGTTATATGCTTCGTGTTATTCTTTAATGCGTATAAAAAGAAATTATAAAGACTTTCTTTTGAAATTTTTATGTTTTTGAAATAAATTTAACATCCAAACCTACTCTATAAGGCAGAAACACTAAAGCCGAAGACCTAAAAAATCACACTTGATACTTTATAGCCCGGTTGGCCACTTCACCTCAAAATTAACCTCGTATTTTTATTGCCCTCAAATTGGTTCCTTTCAAGGAAGTCCATTAATATTCAAACTTATTACATTTTGATAATTCAGTCAACACCAGGTTTTTTATAAATTAGCTAAACTGATTTTTATAGTCATCAAAGGAGAATACTTCTTTTTACGGTACTTAAAATTAGTTGGGTATAATATATTATGTTTTGTGACGGTTGTGTTTCAACAAAGGCGGGGGAGACCTTAATGATTGTTTTTAGTATTTTCTAAACACAAGAATTGATGTTAAGATTTTTACATGAAATCAGATAATTTTAAGATGAAGGAAGTAGTTTTGAATTAGGGAAATTTGAGAAATAACATGGATACAAATTTTTGTTTTTGACTGAGGCACTTGCCAACATGCTTACTTTTTAGAAGTTTATGTCTATGAGTTTGTTGGAATTATTAAGTTGATTTTGTTAGTTAACCTGAACCCTTAAAATTTTCAGTAACATCCACATGATCAATAAATCCCACTAACTCTTAATCTAAAATTACATAACAAAGCTTGCCAAGACTGCCTATTCTATATTTCTTTATAACTATATAAAAGCGAAGACATTTAAGGGTCATGGGAAAAGTATAGTGTTTCACTTTAACCGCATGCCGCAGGGTCCCATATTATAATAGAGTTCCCACTTACGAGTAAGTGAATACAGAAACCCAATCCAACACAAAAATTTATGACCTTGGTATTCTGCATTTACATTTATGAAATTCTTGGAGCTATCCTTCATTTTTATTTGAATAAATGTTTAATTAGTTTAGGCCCTTCAACATCTGCAGGTTCTAATTGCAACGATCACATGGAGCCTCGTACAAATAGATATTAAAGGAGTATCAACTTGCAGTTATATTAATAATAAGAAAGCATTTACAAGCTGAGATTATACTATTTTGTAAAGATCAGAGTAAACAACACATCTATGTATAACTACCCTAGTTCGTAAATATGAAAGTCACTTATTCGAATACCCATGCTCTTTAATATTACACTAAAACACCTCGTTTTCACGGAGCTCGCACATGTACTTCGAAAAACTGCATCACTCTTGATATAATGTAATATTTTTTGCTAAATATAATATGTAACTTAATTAAAATCTTATGTATCACAATACATCTATTAACTTAATATTATACGGAATTAACGCCAAATTTATCAAACCCTTGACTTAAGCGATAATTATAAAATTAGTTTTTTTTAATTTTCACTAAGTAACGGGTACTCTTAAAAACCTAATTTTTTTTAAAAAAAATATAACCTTGTTAACGACTAATTAAAATTTGAAATTTCTTGGTTTCATTTGGAGTTTTAAGAATATATAAGGATCCCTAGTAGGTGATAATGAATTAATGATCATAGAATAATATTGACAATTTATTATCCCTCGTAGCAGTTAAAATCCGCGCCAGGCTTAATCACATACATGAACTTATATCTTTTTGGGAGAAGAAACATACATTGACATGACAATGCAGTAAAATCTATATGAATAGAAAAAAATGAAGAGGCTAAAGCGTTTGATCACTGAACAGAACATTGTCCCAACATTAGATTAAAGAAATGACGATAAGGCATCCATATAATACCGATACTATCATAGATGCAAGTTGGGTTAAATATCGGGAATAAGTATAAAGCTGCTTAATTTATACAGTACATACTACACTACGCGTAATCTTATCTTTGATTACATTCCGAGAAAAAATTAACTTTAGAGTAGCCCGAATTAGCATCAGCAAATTTTCATTCATTTGATATAAATGATTGGTAGACCGTTTATAAGTACTAACTTAAATCTCGTGTGATCTTAAATCTCGTGTGATGCACGGATTTCCGTTAATATTTAATTTTTTATTTATCCTCTCATATTATAATTTTAAAATATTATATAAATATTTAATAAATAGAAATTTGTAATAAAAATTATAGGATAACATGTGGTCGTAGTTGAGTAAGATAAGTATTATATCTAGTTTAACAATTAGTAGTTTAGTGAATATATAACATTATTTTTTTAATATATGATAAGCTAGGATTGTAGTTTAGTAAGATAAGTAGACTATGTGTGTAGTAGTTTAATAATTTAGTAGTTTAGCGAATTATAATACTATATTTTTTTAATAATCAAAATTGGGGAGTAACCGTTGAACCAAATTATACTCCATTCCGGTGCGAAGCACGGGTCTTGGTTAATATCTATATTTTTTAATTTTATTTTGTATAATTTTATTAAAATTCTATATAAATAATTAATACTAAATAATGATTATATAATTATAATTTCAAGTTAGGTTCAAATAAATAAATAGTATATGATTGATGAGATTTTATTCGTAATAATAATATAAATGTTTGTTGTTGGTGAGTGACATTTGAATATGAAAACTTATATGTATCTTTATAAAAATATAAATGTTTGTTGTTAGCGGGATTCGAACATGAGAACTTATATGTAGCTTTATAATAATAATATTAATATTTGTTGTTAACGGGATTCGAACCTAAGAACTTGTGGAGTGTATTTTTTTTAGTATTTGGATCTAACGGTTCTGATTATTTGATAAAGAAGATCCGACGGTCGTGATGGAAAAAGATAACCAAAATGAGACGTTAACCAAACTACAAATTATACCTCATTCCGACTATTATAATAAAGTATAGATACACATTCTATCACTTAAAAATCGAATATAACAAAAAAGACAATGCAACTTACATATGTTATAAGCACAACACTAGCAGGTGCCACTGATACCACTTTGAAATCTGATGGGAAAAAATAATGAAACTTTCAGCTGTTGTGACAGGCTCCCCCGGTGAAAGTTCAGAGGTCCTACTTCGAAATAAATCCCATCTATTCAAGTTGCACAATTCCATCAATATCAAAGGAGAATGCACGGTGTACTTCCAAAATCCCTCAAGACAGAACACCTACAAAAAGTTTGATAATGAACTGCTTATATTTCAATCACATTTTTGAATCATAAACATTCCGCATACATAACCAAGCTAAATTAGATATGCGACACATTAGTCAGCATTTTCTTTGTTCTCTTTTATTTACAAGCTAAGAATGATGATATGATTTTTTGGTGGAATTTCAAAATAGTTCACAAATTAGTCTACATATGAAGACCAATATTAATCTTTTAAAACTAAAAAATAATATGTTGATGAGAAAAGCATGAATGAGTTTATAATAATAGATTAGGTAATGTGTCTGCGCTTACACACCCTTATACTGCATATTCTTAGGTCTTAACAATTCACAAAGCAGGAGGCTAAAATGTGAGTAAACAAAATACCTTTCTATGTTTTAACTCAACACCATTTGTTCCCTTGAAGCTATTGTAATATAGTTATAAAAATGAATAGACAAATAAAGGTGACCCCAAGAGAGTCTATCTAATAGAGTTTGTTGTCGTCATGATATCAGATGCAAAATATGAATCTGAAATGATGACGATAAGTCGCATATATATATATATATATATTATTTTATTTTTGGGGAATCTTTTTTTAAAACTATCCAATTTTAACCCTCCTCATTCATAATCAATGTTTCAAAACTTTGTCAACCTGGATTTGTCATTTATACACACACACATAAATTACCATGGTGTCGGCTTTTTCCCCTACTTTTTTTCGCAATAATTCAGTCCTTCTAGACTGTCTCTAAAGATAAAAAAATCAAGCAAAAAGGGATATCAATTTAAAGATCATTTAAAAAAGCCATTAGTTTGCTATCAAGTGAAGACTCAAGTTTGAGTGAATTTTCAAAAATATCAGGCAATTATCTGATAGGAAAGGAGACAAGAAGAAAGGTTGAGATCCCCCGGCAAACAACGGAATTCGATTGCTCAGCCATACCCACAGAATAAGCATATGCCACCTAGAGCCATCGGTTCCCAATGTTAACTCTCAGTCCACGAAGATGAAGTCAACTATGCTACGCATGTATTAATCATCCACCTTCAGCTTTGTCAAATTGTGAACAAATAAATCTCAGGTTTAAATTGCGAACCGTTCGACTGGCAATGGGCAAACTTGTCTTTTATTATGGAATAAAATGTCTCCAGATTAATATAGAATAAAATATCTCACAATTTAATAAGATTAAAATGTCTCAAAATTGGCCCATGTTGGGCTATTAAATATAATAATAATAAATAATAATAGATATGCAACATTAAAAATTTCCCTCAATTTTGAACGGTTAAATCAAATTAATGAACATCCTTAAATATAGTCTTAAAATTATTATTAAACGGATATAAAGTTCTATAACAACAAACAACATATTAAAATTATAATATACTAGCCTATAACCCGTGCCTAACTATAACATTTACAAATTTATTATTATAAAATAAATTATAAAAAATAAAAAATTATATATTATTTAGATTAATGAAGTTAAAATATTTAGATATTGTTTTAGGGGGTTCCATAAATACTTAAGTTTTACAACTTTTTGCAAAAAAATAACATTTTTTAAAAAAAATTGCAAAAATACCTTTTTCAAAAATATTATAATGTTTTGCGAATCTTTTCAGAAGTTGGTAAATAACATATAATTTTACAAAAAGTTGCATTTTTGGTAAATTCCCAGATTTTTAAAATATTTTTTGATTTTTTTTATTATTTTATTGTTATAATTTAAATTACTATAATTAATTTTTGAAAGTAAAAGAGTTAAGAAATAAGTTGAGTGTGATTAGAAATTAAGTTGGATATAACATAGAGTTTGTAGTTATATTATATACATAATTTAATTCTTTTTATTAAATTATTTACATAAAATTTGTTTTGGAAGGTGTAAACATATTTTTTAGAAAGATGTTAACCAACCGACCAAACGAAACAATGTTTGACTTATAATATATAATATAAATTTATTAATTATTATTATATTATAATTTAAATTACTAAAATTAATTTTGAAAGTGTTTGGTTGCTACAAAAGAGGTAAAAAAGAAATTTAGTGTGATTAGAATTTAAGTTGGATAATAACATAGAGTTTGTAGTTAAATATATATAATTTAATTCTTCTTATTAAATTATTTACATAAAATTTATTTGGAAGGTGTAAACATATTTCATATATTTTAGGAAGATGTTAACAACAGAACAAACTAAATAAATCATGTTTAGCTTATAATAGTACTAGCTTTCACGGGACGATTCTAACTAATCAACCGACCAAACCAAACATGTTTGGCTTATAATAATATATAATATAAATTTATTAATTATTTTATTATATTATAATTTAAATTATTAAAATTAATTTTGAAAGTGTTTAGTTCCCTACAAAAGAGGTAAAAAAGAAATTTAGTGTGATTAGAATTTAAGTTGGATAATAACATAGAGTTTGTAGTTAAATTATATATATAATTTAATTCTTCTTATTAAATTATTTAGATAAAATTTATTTTGGAAGGTGTAAACATATTTTCATATTTTTTAGGACGGTGTTAACGAGAACAAACTATATAAATCTGTTTAGCTTATAATAGTACTAGCTTTATACTCGTGGACGATTCTAACTATTTTTTTTATAAAAACTTTGAAATTAATAATTATTCTTTATTTTATTAAATTTTAATATAAAAATTTTATTCCTCAAAATTTTGTATTTCTTAAGTATTTTTATATATTTAGTTATTATTATATTTTTATATTTCATCAAAACAACCTTTGTATACATATTAATAATTTTAAAAAATATTACGACTTTTAAAGTGTTACTAAAATGTATAACCGTATTTCACTATTATGCATAATTATTCTTTTCATTCTTAAATATTTTAGCATTCCAATAACATGTAATATATATTTGTACATATTTATTGTTTAATGATTTATTTTTCAAAAAAATATTTTTCAAACTTGTTTATTTAGTTGTTATTACATTTTATATTTGATTGCGACATATAATTAAAGAAGTTTGATCACTAATTGAATATTGGTTGTAGTTTGTACCTTACTACTTTATTCATGTGTGTTTTTAATAATATTTTATAAATTTTCAGTTTTCGTAATAATAACATTTAAAAAATATACTTTGCAATCTTAAGGTATTTTTTTTCATTTTATTGAAATTGTATTTTATTTTAAGTTATATTTATTTTTGTAATTATTCTATTTCTTTTCAAAATTTATTATTTATAGAATTTGTAACATTCATAACCAAACATATAGTAAATGAGTTGGGTTATTTACTTTTTGATATTAATATCTTCTATTAAAAATATTATTATTTTTTATTCTAATAACTTTATTTACGTGATGATTACACAGGGGTGATGTGCGACATTTCGATAATGATATATATTTTAATGATTAATTACTAATTATCATATTAGTCATGATCACTAAATCCTAATTACAATAATATATATAAGATTTTTTTTGACGAAATGAGTTGGTTTATTTACTTTTTAATATCAATATCTTTTATCAAAATTACTATTATTTTTATTATTCAAATAACTTTATTTACCTGATGATCATATTATTGTATTTTTATATTTGACATTAATAACGTGAAATATAACATATTTATTATAGTTTACTTTATTTCTTTCATTGCTTGATTTTTTTTATATTATAAATTTGTAAAGAGAATATTTTAACCATATCACATAATATGGTTATGTAATCATTTTCTTTTATTTATATATATTTTTTCTTAATCTTATGAAGTTTAATCATTAATTAGAAAGTTGTTTGGGATTTGTATTTTAACGCTGTAATAATATTTTACAATTTTTCGGTTCTAGTAATAATTTTGAAAAAAATAGTTTACGCCTACTTTTCATAGTACTTTTAAATATATTTTATAAGATTTGTATTTCAATTTTGAATTTTAATAGTTTATGAAATTACACCTAGAGGGGGTGAATAGGTGATTATGGCTAACTAGGATTACTTTTAAATTTTACCCGATAATAGCTTACTGAGATTTTATCAACTGAACTATAATCTGACAATGATAGTAAGCTGAGATGACTAAATGCAATGCAGAAAATAATGTGCAGGAAAGTAAATAGAACACACAAGAATTTTAGTTAGGTTCGACCCCTAAGCCCCTATGGTCTACGTCCTGGTCCCTTACCAACTTGGTAAGAGAATATATTATTGATCAATGAAGGTTACAACTACAAGATACAACAATATACTCCCTTTATCCCAGCTGCTGATAATGGCTTGCTGAAACCCTGTTTAAGAACCTGCTCTCTAATACTATACTACCCCGTAGTACAAACTCCTCTAGCAAGTACCACTAAACCCTTGTTTCCCTAGCCAACTTATCCAACAACTAATCAATACAATTGAACAATACAAATCAGTGATAAAGTTTACAACTCAAACTATAAACTCTCTCTAAGAAAAACACGTGTATATATTTAGAGCTCGAGAGTATTTTGAAATCAATAACGATCAGGAGTTGTATGTATTCTTGCTTGCAAAGTCATCTTCTTTTAAAAACTGCAAGAAACCACTTATATAACCACACATTAACGTTTGAAAACAGCCTCAACAAATTACAACGGCTAGAATCCAATTCTACCGTGTAAGATCGTTGGGATGGTTTTCCAACGTTCATGTATACGTTAGATAGAAGAGAAACACAGAAGTCCAACGTTCAGAAAATATCTCTTCTATTTAGTAGAGGATAAAACGTTTTAATGAAGATAGGAGAAAGAGTTTGAAAGAGAAACAAACTCCTATTCTTTAGAAAATCAATTTGAATAAGTAAAAATGTTTTATAAATGAGCTCTCTATATATCATGCACGTTTATTATATTAGAGAAGTCCTTACAACTGATATATATGAAGATCCTATAAAATCTCCATGAAATTCGACTTCCTTGTTGAATCTGGACTGTGCATCTTGGCTTGCTGTTATTCTGACAATCGTGATCATAGCTTGCTGAAATAGATTACTGTCTTATGATAGCTTGTTGTCATGATACTTAAACAGCAATGGCATTAAGCTGTTATATCCTGCAAACATTCTCAAATAACAACATGATGGCTTGCTGTGTTGTGATTGTTAGGAATATATGTGCATTAGTTTGATGATATGTTTAACAAAACACTTAAGTAGAAATCTAATGTTTGTAGCCTCAACGGATAAGACCATTTTGGCTATCCGTTGATGGTGTAGCTTTACTTAGAAATAAGTCTAGTGTTGTAGCACATTTCAGTCTCTGAATTTGAGATATAAATTCTTAAATGTTGAGGGAAATTATAAGTCATGTTGACTACTAGAGGATATGCAGATAGGAAGGCCAATTGTAAGTATTTCATGCCTTGTAATTTTGTATAAATGAAATGGTGTCAACGGATAACTTAAAGACCTTCAACGGATGAGAAACAGAGCTTCAACGGATGTCTCTAAAGCTTCAACGGATAACATTCTTCAACGGATGAGTGCATCAACGGATAGAGCTTCAACTGCTAACACATCAACGGATAAAGCCATCAACGGATGAAGGCTTCAACAGATGTTCTGTTAAATAGCAGTTGACAAGTGGTAGTTGTACCTACAAACAGAGGCACATGGGTTGACAGAGACAACTGAGATGTGGTAGCCTATTTCAGGAACATCAGAAAAAGCAGCCGTTCTACTCTAGCATAAAGAGGCAATAGTCAACAATGCACTGGAGTAAAAATGGAAAAGAAACAAGTGGAGAACTTATTTTATTATTGTATTTTTATCTTTGTCTTCACTTGTACACTTGGTAATATATAAACCAAGTAGCAGCTAGTAATTAGAAGAGAATTTTTCCAGAGCTGTTTAGAAAATCTTGAGAGAAAAATTATCTAGTTTGTACTAGGACGCAGCTGTGATCAACTTCTTGAATCACAGATTTTCTGAAATACCATCTCTGGTGGAACAACAATCCACCAGAAAAGTTTTTAAGGTCTGTTGTGTTCTTTACATTAGTGTTTGAATAATATCTGTCAGTATTAGCTTAAAGCAATTCATACACTTGTTTGTCTTAAACACATAGCCTTTGAAACTGCTCAAAACTTGAAAAAGTTTTGAGATTTACATTCAACCCCCCCTTCTGTAAATCTCATTGTTAGTTCATTAGGAATAACAATTGGTATCAGAATGAGCTCTTGACACACAAGAGTTTAAAGATCTTGGAAACTAACAAAGATGAGTAAGAAGGATATTGGAGTAAAAATCCCAGTTCTTGACAAAGACAGTTATCACCATTGGAAGGTGAAAATGCACCTTCATCTACTCTCCCAAGATGAAGGTTATGTAAACTGTATTGAGAATGGTCCTCACATTCCCCACAAAGTAGCCACAGTTGCTACGGCCACAATTGCTGTTGGTCAATCCATTCCAAAACCTAGAGCAGAATGGACAATGGAAGATACAGAAGAAGTCCACAAGGATAAGAAGGCTATGAACATTTTGTTTAATGGTCTTGACAAGGATATGTTTGATAATGTGATAAATTGCACAACTGCCAAAGAGGTTTGGGACACAGTTCAGCTACTGTGTGAAGGTACAGAACAAGTAAAAGAAAACAAAATGCAGCTTCTCATTCAACAGTATGAGTATTTTCATTTTGAAGAAAATGAATCTTTAAATGACACATTCAATAGATTCCAAAAGCTGTTGAATGGACTGAAGCTGTATGGTAGAGTGTACCAGGTGAAGGATTCAAATCTTAAATTTTTAAGATCCTTGCCAAAGGAATGGAAACCCATGACTGTCTCCTTGAGAAACTCTCAAGATTATAAGGACTTCACTCTTGAAAGATTATATGGAATCTTGAAGACTTATGAACTAGAGCTGGAACAGGATGAGGTATTGGAGAAGGGAAGAAAGAAAGGAGGTTCAGTTGCCTTGGTAGCTGAAAATGAGAAAGAATGCAGACAAGAAACTGTGAGATCAACATTAAACTCCAAAGATGGCACAAGCAAATCAGAATCAAGCAAGGGTAAGGAGCAAGTTGCTGAGAATGAAGACAACTCCAGCCAAGATGACTCTGATGGTATTGATGAGCATCTTACATTTCTGTCCAGAAGATTTGCAAAGATGAAATTTAGGAAAAACACTAGAGCCACTAAACCTCATAAGAACATGGTGGACAAATCCAAGTTCAAGTGTTTCAATTGTGGTATAAGTGGACACTTTGCAAGTGAGTGCAGAAAGCCAACTTCTGAAAAGAAGAAATTTGACCAAGTAGATTACAAAAAGAAATATTTTGATCTGCTCAAGCAAAAGGAGAGGGCTCTCATTACTCAAGAAAAAGACTGGGCAGCTGATGGAGAAGAAGAGGATGAAGATGTGGAATATGTCAACTTGGCTCTCATGGCTGATTCTAAGGAAAATGAAGTTAGTTCATCAAGCAACCAGGTAATCACTACTGATTTAACACAGCTTACTAAAGAAGAGTGCAATGATGCTTTTAATGACATGTCTACTGAACTGTATCATTTACGTATGTCTCTTAAATCTCTTGCTAAAGAAAATAGTAGGATTAAAGAGAACAATTTGTTTTTAAGTAATAGAAATGCTGTGTTAGAAGATAAGTTGATTGACCTAGAGAAAACTAAGCTACATTGTATATCTGTTGAAAATGAACTAGCTGAATCTGTTAAGAAAGTAGAAATACTTTCTAATCAATTAGAGAGAGGCAAGAGGTGATTAAAGCCTGGAAGACATCTAGGGATGTTAGTGCTCAAATTATCAAGGTCCAAGGAATTGAATCATTTTGTGAGACTGCCTGGGATAAAAACAAAAAGAAAATGGAATTAATTGATGGGCTGTCAACGGATGTGGAATCAACGGATGATGAAAATTATCCGTTGAAGGAAGAAAAGGAGCATCCGTTGAAGGTTCCTCAATTAAAACAGGCAGATGTTTCTAAAAGTGAAAATCTAAGGAAACTCAACAAAAAGTTTGGTTCAACTTCCAAGAACTTTGTCAAAGAAGAAGCAAGCACATCCAAAGATTTCAGTAAGGTGAATATAGGACACATGACCTTAGAACAGTTAAAGAATAGGCTCAAAGTGGTTGAGGATAAAAAGGAAACTAAAAGGAAATCTAATAGAAATGGGAAGGTAGGGGTTAACAAATATAACAATACACACCTGATTAGTATGCTCCTAGAAAAAGCTGTGTGCATGTTAGTAGTGTTAATCATCTATCTACTAATTGCAAATCTATTAAGAAAACTCCCATACCTGTGCCCTCTTCCATGCCTAATATATGCATCACCTCTGCATGCTATGTCTGTTATGTCTCAACAGAATCCTTATGCACATTTTGCAAACATGCCATATTTTAACAATCCTTATCTTGCTGCATTAGTATGCCTCAAATGCCATACAATATGCCAATATGGAATAACATGCTTGCACAATCCATGCCTTATCAAATTCCAAATGTGCTAAATGATTCTGTGACTAACCCTACACCTCAACCAAACTACATCTAAGATCAAGGTTGACTCAAAGTTACCTAAGTCTAAAGATGCAGGAGGAATGAAGTCTAGGAGAAAGGCTAACAAGAATGGACCCAAGAAAACTTGGGTACCAAAGTCAACTTGATTGATTTTATGGTGTGCAGGGAAAAAGAAGAAATCTATGGTACTTGGACAGTGGCTGTTCAAGACACATGACAGGAGATTTCTCCCTGCTCACAGAGTTTAAGGAGAGAGCTGGCCCTAGCATAACCTTTGGAGATGACAGCAAAGGGTTTACTATGGGATATGGCTTGATTTCAACAAGGAATGTCATAATCGATGAAGTTGCATTAGTTGATGGTCTCAAGCACAACTTACTGAGCATCAGTCAACTATGTGATAGAGGGAATACAATTTCCTTCAATTCAGAAGCCTGTGTTGTCACCAGTAAGAAAGACAACAAAGTGGTTCTAATGGAGTTAGAAAAGGAAATGTGTACTTAGCTGACTTCAACTCTACAGATGCAGAATATTACTTGTCTCTTCAGCAAAGCAAGTTCAGCTGAAAGTTGGCTATGGCACAAGAAGCTATCCCATTTGAATTTCAAGACAATGAATGATCTAGTCAAAAAGGACTTAGTTAGAGGAATTCCTCTTGTTGAATTCTCAAGGGATGGTTTGTGTGATGTGTCAAAAAGGCAAACAAAGGAAAGCATCATTCAAAAAGAAGCTTGAAACAACAATTGATGAACCATTACAGCTGCTACATATGGATTTGTTTGGACCAGTCAATGTATTGTCAATTGCAAGAAAAAGATATTGCTTGGTGATTGTAGATGATTTCTCAAAGTTTTCATGGGTCTATTTTCTGGATCAAAGGATGAAGCAAGTGAAATCATTATCAATCACATCAGGCAAGTCAATAATCATCCTGACTTGAAGGTTAGGAATATCAGGAGTGACAATGAAACTGAGTTCAAGAATTTGACAATGAGGCTGTTCTGTGAGAAAATGGAATCAGCATGAGTTCTCAGCTCCAAGAACACCTCAGCAAAATGGGGTAGTTGAAAGAAAGAACAGATCTTTAATTGAGGCTGCTAGAACAATGCTTGAAGAATCAAAATTACCAACATTTCTGGGCTGAAGCTGTTAATTGTGCCTGCTACACTCAGAATATTCTTTGATCAATCAAGCTAAAGGCATGACTCCTTATCAGTTTGAAAGGCATATGTCATAGCCTACTCGTTTATTCGAGTATTAACTCAACTCAAATAAGAATGTAATAAGTAAATAGTGGATCAAGCATCAGAGAGATCTCACAAAGTAACATCTGTCAAAGAATAAAGAAACATTGTTCATCTGCAGTCTTGAAGATTCACTGGAAGAAGTTCAAGAAGTTGATCATGCCTCAGTGATAAATCAAGATCGTGGAATTAATCAAGTGACAGAGATCTCGTCAAGGTATCATTTATTACAAGGATTCAATCAGAACAACAAAGTCAAGACATAAGAAACGTCACGAAAGTTAGTCACTCATGAACCAGACAGTACATCGAGTGTCAGCATTGAAGTGACGGAATTGATTCATAAGTCTCGAAGATTGTCTGAAGAATGGATGCTGCTCAGAGATAGATATTAATTCTCTATTAATTTATTAAGTCATATAATTTAATTAAGAAAATAAATTCTATCTGCAAGGATTAATTTATTGATTAATTGAATTAAAGTGATTAATTAATTTAGAATTAATATTAAGGATTTTCAGAATATTAATTGATTAAAATCTGTGATAATTCTAAAAAGACAACTGATTGAACTAGCATGACAATCGGTATGACAATTGATAGTCCATACCGAATGTCTTGCTAATTCAGTTAATTGAATTGATAGAATTTTCAATTAGAATAAAATCAATTAAGTATTCAGAAAAACAATTTCATTTGAAACTAATATGACAATCGGTATGACAATCAATAGTCATACCGAAAGTCTTGCTAGTTCATTTTAATTGTCTTCCTAGCTCTATAAGATTGTCTCACCGAAAGTCATTCAAGCTTAAAAAGATTGTCACTGCAGTTCAACAACTTTGACTGTTTTGATAAATAGAAGCAGAAGACATCATCTCAAAATAAGACAGCAAAAACAGAGCAGCCAAAAACACAGAACAAGAAAAAGCAGAGAACAAAGACAAAATATTTCATCTTCCATCTGCTTATTCAAGATCAAATATTCTAGCTTGTTAATGTTAAATCCAAACCACTAGAATTACTTATCTTGTTCTTGTATATCAATCTAGCGGATTAAAATCCCTAGAACTTAATCTCAAATCGCTTTTAGCATTTGATCTTTTAATTACAAAAATAGAAAAAGTTCATGTCGAATTTATTCTAATTTTGTAATAATTGATTTGAGATTAAACCCTTGTAATCGATACCGTAGTTTGTAACACCTTTCAAGTTTAATAAAAGTTTTATTTAACTTGAATTTTGTTTCACAATTTTATTCCGCATTTTATTCGACGAAACGGTATTGTTTGCATTCAACCCCCCTTCTACAAACAAATTGGGACCTAACAATTGGTATCAGAGCCTTCTGATTAACGTACAATCTAGATCCTAGACTTTTGTGTTTCTTTCACTTCTTGAATTTTATTCACTCAAAAATTCATAATGACTACACAAAAAGTTGGAACCGTTAAAATTCCACTTTTCGATAAAGAAAATTATGTGATGTGGAAGAAGAAGATGCTAACTGTTTTGACAGGTTGCTAATCCCAAATATTTGCAAGTGTTGAAGAAGGGTCCAAAAATACCTATGGTTATTGAACCAGAGGTAATAGAGAATGATGTGGTGATCACCCAAGCGAGAACTTATATGAAGGATCCTGAGGACTTCTCTCCTGCTGAAATAGAAGAATCTTCCCTGGATGCTAGCCTTCAATTATCTTAGTAGATTCCCTTAATCCCCTAATGAATAGACATGTGATGATTGTAAAGATTCCAAACATATCTGGGAAACTATTGAGATTATTAATGAAGGCACAGAGGAAGTTAGGGAGAACAAACTAGAAATCCTAACCTCTGAGTATGAATACTTTAAATCCAATCCAGGAGAAGGAATCACTGAAGTGTTTGAGAGGTACAATGCATTGATCAATAACCTGAATATTAATGGTAAATACTATTCCATCAGGGAGGTCAACAAAAAGTTCCTTTTGACACTGCCAACTCATCTCGAACATAGAATCACTGCCATAAGAGAAGCAAGAGATCTGAGTGAGATTTCTTTGGAAAGGCTCTATGGTGTGTTAAAGACTTATGAGTTGGAGCAGATTCAGCAGAAGGAGGTTTACGGGAAAGGAAGGGTGGTCAGCACGTCTACTGCTCTGGTAGCTGATGAACAACAACAACAACAACCACTATATCAACAACAATCTCAACAGTCAGACAGAATGGTACAGTCTTCCAAGGTTGAAGACAATGTTATAGTAGCAGAATTTGATTCTCCTACTACCAATCAATCAGGAGATGATTATTATTCCTTGGAAGAACTGGAGCAATTGGAGGATGAGTCAATGGCCCTGATTGTCAAGAGATTCTCAAATATCAGATTCAAAAGGAATCCCAAGTTCAAGTACAAGTCCAACTACAACAGATTCCAGAAAGGTGGATCTTCATCCTCTAACACCAGCAGTGGTGGGTATAAAACAGGGATGGTTGATCGAAGCACCATCCGATGCTTCAACTGTAATGAGTTGGGACACTTTGCCACAGAATGCAGAAAGCCAAAATAGGCAAGGAAGAACTCTTATGATTCTAATCAGAAGAGTAAATCTGAAAGGGCGTACCTGGCAAAGGGAAGAAGTTGGGATGATACTGACAGTGAAGATGAAGAAGTTGGGAATCTTGCTCTCATGGCTAGTGATGCAAGCACCTCATCGTCAAGAAAAGAGGTAAAACTTTCTGATGCTGAAATGGTTTATCATCTAAGAGGTAACTTAGATTGTGCTCGTCGTGATAATGAATTGTTAAATCAACAAATCAAAGACCTTGAGAAAGAGGTCAATGAATTAAGACTTGTGCACATTAGTCAAGATAAACTTAAAGACCAAGTATCTTTTCTAGAGAATAGAGTTGACTGTTATAGACAACTCGAAACTATTCTCAAAGACAAGATCACTGGTCTTGAGGCTAAGGTTAAAGCTTACTTTAATTCTTGTTCGAAGTCCAAAGAGTTTTACAATAAGCAAGCTGTTAATCAAACACATGGAATAGGTTATGATTACAATGCTGCTATTGGAAAATTAGGCATAAACTCCCCTCCTCATGTATGTGCTAAAGGCAGGGAAGTACCACATGTGCTTAAGGGTGTTGATGAACCCCTCTATAAGGAATCAATTGCTGAACCATTTGATGAGACCTCTTTATTATTCAAGAAGAAATTCGTGCTGAAGATAATGCTAATGGGAAAACTGTCTCCAAGTCAAGTGTGTCAAAAGTTCCAGTCAAGGTTGTGAAAGCAACTGAGACTACTCAGACACACATGAGTTGGATAGAACAAATGCCATGTCTACCATGCATAAGTTGCCTATTGTTAATCCTTCTCATAAAGCATGTGGTGTTCCTGATTGTATGTCTTGTGCTTTTAATCTGTTGTTTGCTTATTTTAATGGTAAGCATGCTTCTAATGATAAGACTACTCCTCGTCAGCATGTGAATAATAGAAAGCATGATAGGTCTAAGACTGTTAGTCCTCCTAAAGTTAGAAAGGAGACATTTGTGCCTAAGCCTAAACATAAATCTGATAAGGCTGTTTTAAAGGTCAAATGTTCAGTCATTGAGAATGTTGAGAATAGTGAAATTAAGAATGTTGTTTTGCCTGATAAAGGCCAATTTTACAAGTATGCCGGACCCAGCCAAGCTTGGGTTCCGAAGAAGTTCTAATCCATTTGTATTGCAGGGCATTAAACAGGTACAACCGGTAGTGTGGATTCTTGACAGTGGATCGTCAAGACATATGACCGGAGATAGAGCCCTGCTATCAAATGTGGTTGAGAAAGCTGGCCCGGTGGTTACCTTTGGAGATAACAGCAAAGGTTTAACGGAGGGATATGGCTGTTTGCAAGCTGGAAATGTTATCATTGAAAATGTATATCTTGTGCAAGGACTTGAACACAATCTGCTTAGCATTAGTCAGTTCTGTGACAACGGCTACAATGTTTTATTCGACAAGCTGAAGTGTCAGATTCTACACAAGAAAAGTGAAAAACCCTCTTTAATGGGAATACGGAAAGGAAATCTGTTCGTAGCTGACATGAACTCTGGAAGCAATCTTGAAGTCAATTGTTTCTATGCAAAAGCATCGTCAAATGAGAGTTGGCTATGGCACAAGAGACTTTCCCATCTCAATTTCAAGACAATGAATTCTCTTGTCAAAAGAGAACTGGTAAGAGGTCTGCCTCAGCTGGAATTCTCTCCAGAAGGACTATGTGAGGCTTGCCAGAAAGGAAAGTCAAAGAAAGCAAGTCACAAAGGCACTGACACATCTTCCATAACTGGTGTTCTGCAATTATTGCACATGGATTTATTTGGACCAGTTAATATCCTTTCTATGTCAAAGAAGTGTTACTGTCTTATGATAGTTGATGACTATTCCAAGTATACGTGGGTTTTATTTCTTCACTCAAAGGATGAAACACCACAAGTTGTGATTGATCATATCAAGATGATTGAGTTAGATTCTAACGTCCCTGTTAGAGCAATAAGGTCAGATAATGGAACAGAATTCAAGAATGCACTTCTAACTGGATTCTGTACAGACAAAGGGATTACCAGACAATTTTCAGCTCCTAGAACCCCTCAGCAAAATGGAGTGGTAGAAAGGAAGAATCGTACATTGATTGAAGCTTCAAGAACGATGTTAAATGAATCAGGTCTTCCAATGTACTTTTGGGCTGAAGCTGTCAATACTGCATGTTATACTCAGAATCGAACTCTAATCAACAAAGACTTCATGAAAACTCCTTATGAGATTTTGAATGAACAGAAACCTTCTATCAAATACTTTCATGTATTTGGTGCCAGATGCTTCGTGCTCAAGGATGGAGATGATCGTCGTGGTAAGTTCGAGGCAAAGGCATATGAGGGTATTTTTGTTGGATATGGAAGAAGATCATATAGAGTGTATATCATTGATCAACACAAAGTAACTGAAAGTGTCAATGTTACTTTTGATGACACTAAACTCCCTAGTATCCAAACTGAAGATCCTTCTGAGAAACTGAAGTTTGATGATATGTCAGATTCAGAGTCAGAACATGGTCAAGAACCTGAGGTTGTTGCTGTTGAAGAACCTGTTAATCCTGATAATACTCAAGGTAATAGTGATGGAAACTCTGGAAACAATGGAGATACCACTGCTACTGACGGAGAATCTTCAAGTCAACATGGCAACAACTCAGGGGGAGATGCTGAAGGATCATCTAGTAGGACACAACATCACAATGAATTTCAAGGCGAATCATCAAGATCAAATCTTCCAAGACAGACAGTCTGGAATAAAGCTCACCCTTTTGAGTTGATTATTGGTGATCCAGATGTTGGAGTCAGAACTAGACGTGCTACTCAAAATGAGTGTCTGTTCTCAGGATTTCTTTCTGAGATAGAACCTAAGAAAATTGAAGAAGCACTAACTGATCCAGATTGGGTGATTGCTATGCAAGATGAACTCAATCAGTTTGAAAGTCAACAAGTCTGGAAACTGGTACCTAGGCCTGTACACAAGAAAGCTGTTGGTACAAGGTGGGTATTCAGGAATAAACTAGATGAAGATGGTGTGGTTACAAGAAACAAGGCAAGACTGGTAGCTAAAGGGTATTCTCAAGCTGAAGGTATTGATTATGATGAAACCTATGCTCCAGTGGCTAGACTTGAGGCCATAAGGATATTTCTGGCATTCGCAGCATTTTCAAACTTTAAAGTTTATCAAATGGATGTCAAGAGCGCCTTTCTGAATGGAAAGTTGGATGAAGAGGTATATGTAGAGCAACCTCCTGGTTTTGAAGATCTAGATCATATGGATTTTGTCTTCTTTCTTTTCAAGGCTATCTATGGGCTAAAACAGTCACCAAGAAAATGGTATGACACTTTCTCTGAATTTCTTATTGAAAATAGCTTTATTAGAGGTGTCATAGACAAAACTCTCTTTTCTAAAAAACATAAGAATGATACTATATTAGTCCAAGTCTATGTGGATGATATAATATTTGGGTCTACTAATGATAATCTCTGTAAGAGATTTGCTAAGTTAATGCACAGCAAGTTTGAAATGAGCATGATGGGAGAGCTGAAGTTCTTTCTTGGATTACAAGTAAATCAAAGGTTAGATGGAACATTTATTTGTCAATCCAAGTATCTCAAGGAACTCCTCAAAAAGTACAATCTAGAGGATTCTGCATCAGCAAGGACTCCATCAACTACAGCTGTCAAGCTTGGACCATGTGAAAACTCCATTAAGGTAGATGTCACAAGCTACAGAGGTATGATTGGCTCGTTACTCTATCTTACTGCAAGTAGACCAGATATTATGTATGCTACATGCCTATGTGCAAGGTTCCAAGCGGATCCTAGAGATATTCATCTCGTTGCTGTTAAACGAATCTTAAGATATCTTAAGGGAACACCAAATCTAGGTATTTGGTACCCTAAAGAATCTGGTTTTAACCTTGTTGGATATACAGATTCAGATTACGCAGGAAGTGTTGTTGATAGGAAAAGCACCTCAGGAAGTTGTCAATTCCTAGGAAGCAGGCTAGTCTCATGGTACAGCAAGAAACAGCAAACAGTTTCCAACTCAACGGCCGAGGCTGAATATATTGCTGCTGGAAGCTGCTGTGCTCAGATCTTGTGGATTAGGAATCAACTACGAGACTATGGCTCTGTATTGAACAAGATTCCTATTTTATGTGACAATACAAGTGCAATAGCCATCACCAACAACCCTGTGCAGCACTCGAGGACAAAGCACATTGACATCAGGTATCATTTTATTAGAGAGCACGTCATGAATGGTACTGTTGAACTATTTTTTGTTCCAACAGAAGAACAAATAGCAGATATTTTCACTAAACCACTTGACGAATCCACATTTACCAGATTAGTTGGTAAATTGGGCATGTTAAATAGTTTTAGTGATTAACTTAATTAATATCTGGAATCTGTTCTTGAATGAATTTACAAATAAATTTTTCATAAATGAAAAATTCATTTGCAAATTTATTTTATCATTTTATCATATTTCTTGCTTATTTCTATGTAATATATATTATCTTATCTATGGTTATTTACTCTAATTGTTAATTGAAAATATCTCAGAATATTTTATTTCCTCTAAAAAAATATTTTTCTATGAATTTTATTTGCTAAAATTCAACAGAAATCTATTTTTTGGAATAAAAATAATTAATTCTGATATATTATCTTTGTTTCTGTAAAAATTATAAGTTTTACTATTTCAGTTTTACTATTTCAGTTTTACTATTTTTGAAATGAAGGTTCAGTACTTAATTAGATGTCTGTACATATTCATTTTATTTTAATACTGCAAAGACTATCGGCAAGACAATTAAAATTGTCTTGCTGAAAATCATTTCAGTATTCATGTAAATATAAATATGTTAATAGTTATTTTATATTAATACTAGAAAGACTATCGGCAAGACAATTGAAATTGTCTTGCTGAAAATCATTTTAGTATATAATTATTGCTTATTTTAAAATATCAGATTAATTTTATAACTGGCAAGACAATCGGTAGGACTATTGATTGTCATGCCAGTAATAAAATTAATATCAGAATTATTTTGTACTGGTATGACAATCGGTATGACTATCAGATTGTCATACCAGTTATATTTTTAATACTCTTTTTATTTGTTTTATTTTTCTTCTTTTGCCTGGTATGACAATCGGTATGACAATCCCGGATTGTCATACCAGCTGTTATATAAGGGTGTTGCTGTATTGTTTTGAATCACTTTCAACCTAGCAGTTCATTTCTTAAAAATTCTAACAGTTTTCTCTCCTCTTTTACTCTCTTCTCTCTCCTCGAACAAGACAAACCAAATCAAAAAAAAAAAAAATCTGATTCATTTCTTTGCTCGAGTTTTTACTCAGCACACTTAATCATCACTTTGTGATATATACATACAAGTATATACATAAAGAAGTGCTGCTGAAATTTTTCTTAAAAAAATAATAAAAATAAAAATTATTATAAAAAACGCAAAAATCAAATTAAAATCAAGTTGCCCCTTCAAATTCCATTTTAATTTTAACTTCTTACTTGTGTCTTTTGGTGTATCAAAATTGTGCTTGTGAGTTAAGAATTTTAACGAGATACATTTCGGTCTAAATTTTTCGATTATAATTAATTTAATTCGAATTATTAAATTAATTTAATTAATTCGAATTTTCTTAATATTATTCTTAAAATTCTGAAAAGCTTGTGTCTTATTATTTTTCTTTTAAAAAAAAAAAAAAAAAAAAAAATGGCTCTCAATTTCCAAATTGTCGCGCATAATCAAGTTGGTTATTTTAATCCGGAAAAATGTGATGTTGAAAAATTTAAGCCGTGGATTAGATTTTTAAATGATCATTCGATTGTTAGCTCTGCTATTAAATCAAATGTGATTTTAAACGTCGATCTTCTTAGACTGATTTGCACAACTTCTACTGTGGCCGATGATTCAAAATCTTTTTCATTCACCATCGCAAACACACAGTATGTAGTTGATGAAACAGTCGTCAATCGTGCTTTAAATTTTCCACTAGACAATTTCTGTAATTTACCCTCTGAAAATGATATCACAAATTTTTTCAATGCCATTCACTATCAGGGGGTGATCAATTTAACCAAACTTTCTAAATCAAATTTGGTGTCTGAATGGGATATTTTCTTCGATACACTTTCCAAAGTGTTTGCCAACTGCACAAAATCTAATTTTCATAACATTACTTCCACCCTGCAGTATATTGGTCTTGCGGTTGTTTTCAATCAAAGGATCAATTTTGGCAAACTTCTTTTTCCCATTCTCCTGAGACGTCTAACTTCTGCTTTACGTGATCATTCTACAAATCGTAGGGTATCATGTTACTATGCTCGTTTTCTTATGCTCATAGCAGATCATCTATTCACCCCTGAACACAAATCACTTTTTGCTAACTCTGCTGTAACTGAACCCCCACCAGTTAGCAAAAAGATTTACACTCGCCAAGACACAACCTTCAAATTTATGCAAGTACCAGTACTTGTATCTGCTTTCATGGCCAATTATATTCCTTTACCTATTTTTAATCTACCCGGCCATGAACAGCAACCTCAACCTCCAGTGGTACAAGCCACCCAGACTCTTCCATTACAGGTAGTAATTCCTCTCTCTCACTCTCTTCCTACTTCTGTTAACAGACCCTCAGTGGTTGATAGGGCTGACCATGAAGTTGTAGAACCACAGCTTCAATCCCAGGTCATAGAGCCAAACACAGAGTCTCATTCTATCTCACCCTCTCCCCCACTGTCAAAAATGTTACCCAGAAGATTATTAGGAAGTAGTAAAATGTCAAATTTGAGTGAACCCTCAGCTCTGCCTCCTCCTAAGAAAAGAAAAACCTATTCTGAGGCATCTGAAAGCCCATCCTTGTCCTCCCAACAGGACATGGACTTTGAAATGGCCAATGAACAGTTACTAGAGGCATCCTCTCAACAGGATGCATCTATTGAAATTCGCCATCGGGCCATGGCATCCTGTACTGAGTCAAGCACAATTCCATTACTCACAATGGAACCATACACTTCCCCAGATAATACTCAGGACACCCAGCGAGGAGTGCACGTCGAGTCGGTTACAGTGCCTGCCATAGTTACGGCAGAAGAGCATTCACATGCTTCAGAGGGAAAATCTGACTCTCCGCCATCTTTAATAGAGTCATTTTCTCCCCTCCCAGATCAAACACCTCTGGCTCCCTTATGGGATTCTCCACTCGCAGATTTATCTGGAGAAAGTGGAGGGCAACTCGGTCAATCTATCCCTGAAGCAATTCAGACATCTATTCCAAAAGATTTGATAGCATTGACTGAGGATCGGGACTCGCGAATTCCCATTGCACCACCACTGACCTCTCTTGAAGAGGCTAGGGTGATTTTTTATGCAGGTACACAAGAACAGCAATTGGAAGACTCCTCACGAGCAATCATATTGAGAGAAACACATGCACGTGAGATGAGTGAACCAAATATGAGTGAAATTCAGGTGAGAGCACACACAGACACTGATACTGTCAACCTGTTAGCTCAGATTGCTGCCCTGAAAGAAGAACTTGCCAAAAGTCAAGCTGAAGCTCAAGCATTCAAAGCACAAGTGGTTGAACGGTCTTCTTCTTCCACCTCTGTCGACAATCAGCTTGCAATCATAAGGAATGACATCTCAGATTTAAAGACTGCTGTAATACCAAAGCTCAATTCTATTCAGGACACTCCAAACTTATCAGCTGATGACATATCCAACTTCTGCTCCCTACATACAAGAATGACTTCTCTTGAAGACCTTGTTGAGATGAATCATTCACTAGACAACTCAAGATTTCTAAAGATAGAGACGGGCATGGAACATCTGAATGAAGGCATGAAGCACTTATATTACATGATCAAGAATTCTCATTGCCCTAATGAAGAACAAAGAGCTTATTTTGAAGGACCGTCTGGTGGAGGATCAGGCTCTGGAAGTGGTGGAGGTTTCAAAGGAAAGTCTGTAGAGGATCCCTCAACTAAGGGGGAGAAGAAAGGAGGGAGTTCCAAAGGGAAAGAAAAAGATACTTCTGCTGGAGATAAAGGAAAGGCTGATGATGCCTACTACAGTGGAGAACAGGATGACTTCGATATTTTTGACATTCCCACTGAACCAGCTCAGGAAGATAAAGATGGGTTATTTGAAGCTGAAGAAGAAAGTGATTTTGAAGATTGGGAAGAAGAAGATACAGTGGATCCTAGGTTTGAGAAAGAATTTCAGAAAGAAAAGTCAGAGATGCAAAGAAAAGAAGCTGAACTTAAGAAGGTCTCACAGATCATTGACAGGAGAAAAGACATTCAAAGAACAGAAACTCTTCAAAAGCAACGTCTTCATGACATTAAAGCTCAAGAAAGGAGAAGAGATGTCAAACTGAAGATTGGTGAAAAGTGGGATGAAGCTAGGAGAGTACTCGATATGCCTCAGCTATGCACTAACAATGATAGGCAGTTCTTACATCTTCTGGACAAGCTGGAAATCTCAAATCCTAACAATGACATGTACATGAATGCTATCAAGACTGAAGTCTCAAGGATCACAGCTGCTTTTGATAGATCCCTAAATGAGATGAGCATTTTTGTATATTGTCAGAGTGAAGGATCATTCAAGGTGTCACTTCATCTATTCGAGAATCGTTCGTTGTCAGAGATTTGGGTTCTTTTAAACAAAGTGAAAAGAAGCTCAGAGTTGAATGAAGTTCTTCGGGAAAGACTTAAAGAGTTTGCCAGCAGGGCTAGTCCTCAAGTGGTCAACAATCCTCATCAAGTGAGATTCTTTAAGTCTGATTGTCTTCAAATCTGTCAGCTAGATGTACAATCTCTTAAAGACTACTCAGCTAAGCATCTGGTCTGGATGGAACATCATTTGAGAATAGCTGGATATTCATCCATGTTGAAGACTCAAGCTGCTGACTTGATTCAAGCTTATTGTGAGAAGAATGTTAAAAGGTACAATCAACTCAAGAATAAGTTGAAGACAGTTGGAGTTCAACCAGTTAGACCTGCAAGCTTCACTTCAGAAAAGGATCGTGTTTTTGACAAGGAATTGCTTCAAGATTTAGAAGAAGGTGAAGTCAGAAGAGAAGACAACTAAAGTCAATTAGCTCAAAACTCAATGTAATATGATTAGAGCGTTATGAATCAAGATAGTCTAATGTAGTTATATGTTCAGGCTAGAGGAACATCTATCTTGTATTCACTTGTAAATTTCATTTGGAATCTGGAAAATGTTAAATATAATCCAGAACTTTTCTGCTATTTACTTTACATTACTGTTCATATCTTTTTCTTATTTGTTAGTTGAGTTATCCTCTAGGTATTTGTTGTTATTGTCTAACAAGCAAATAGGGGGAGATTGAAAGGCATATGTCATAGCCTACTCGTTTATTCGAGTATTTAACTCAACTCAAATAAGAATGTAATAAGTAAATAGTGGATCAAGCATCAGAGAGATCTCACAAAGTAACATCTGTCAAAGAATAAAGAAACATTGTTCATCTGCAGTCTTGAAGATTCACTGGAAGAAGTTCAAGAAGTTGATCATGCCTCAGTGATATAAATCAAGATCGTGGAATTAATCAAGTGACAGAGATCTCGTCAAGGTATCATTTATTACAAGGATTCAATCAGAACAACAAAGTCAAGACATGAAGAAACGTCACGAAAGTTAGTCACTCATGAACCAGACAGTACATCGAGTGTCAGCATTGAAGTGACGGAATTGATTCATAAGTCTCGAAGATTGTCTGAAGAATGGATGCTGCTCAGAGATAGTATTAATTCTCTATTAATTTAATTAAGTCATATAATTTAATTAAGAAAATAAATTCTATCTGCAAGGATTAATTTATTGATTAATTGAATTAAAGTGATTAATTAATTTAGAATTAATATTAAGGATTTTCAGAATATTAATTGATTAAAATCTGTGATAATTCTAAAAAGACAACTGATTGAACTAGCATGACAATCGGTATGACAATTGATAGTCATACCGAATGTCTTGCTAATTCAGTTAATTGAATTGATAGAATTTTCAATTAGAATAAAATCAATTAAGTATTCAGAAAAACAATTTCATTTGAACTAATATGACAATCGGTATGACAATCAATAGTCATACCGAAAGTCTTGCTAGTTCATTTTAATTGTCTTCCTAGCTCTAATAAGATTGTCTCACCGAAAGTCATTCAAGCTTAAAAAGATTGTCACTGCAGTTCAACAACTTTGACTGTTTTGATAAATAGAAGCAGAAGACATCATCTCAAAATAAGACAGCAAAAACAGAGCAGCCAAAAACACAGAACAAGAAAAAGCAGAGAACAAAGACAAAATATTTCATCTTCCATCTGCTTATTCAAGATCAAATATTCTAGCTTGTTAATGTTAAATCCAAACCACTAGAATTACTTATCTTGTTCTTGTATATCAATCTAGCGGATTAAAATCCCTAGAACTTAATCTCAAATCGCTTTTAGCATTTGATCTTTTAATTACAAAAATAGAAAAAGTTCATGTCGAATTTATTCTAATTTTGTAATAATTGATTTGAGATTAAACCCTTGTAATCGATACCGTAGTTGTAACACCTTTCAAGTTTAATAAAAGTTTTATTTAACTTGAATTTTGTTTCACAATTTTATTCCGCATTTTATTCGACGAAACGGTATTGTTTGCATTCAACCCCCCTTCTACAAACAAATTGGGACCTAACAGTAACTATAAAGTGAAAAGGAACAATTGCTTAGGAAAAGGGTTATCAAACTAGTCAGAGTTTGATGGTAGAACCACAATGTGGGAAAATTTACTCGAGAGTTAGAAAGTGCAATGCTAAGAGTGTATCCCTATTCATTTTCTATTTGATTCCGGGACGGAATCCTTTTAAGGAGGGGAGACTGTAATAACCCCAATTTTTGGAAATTTTTGAAACCCTTATGAATAGTGTTTTTGCTGAATGAGAAAACTTTTCATGCCACACTATGTAGGGGTTCTGTTATGGATATTCTGAGATTTTATTAGTACTCTATATGGTATATAAGTGTATGTAAAGATCGTCAGAATCCAATTCCGAACACTTTGATTTTTCCCGAAAATCTACCAGATACAGAAAGAATTGAGTATAAGGTAACAGAATAAAAAGGATTTAAATTCAAGGATTATAAGAGAGGATCATGAAAGGAATATAATGTATTGAGAAAGGTTAAAGAAACCTAAGTAATAAGATCCCGGGTATGATCCCTCAAATGATAAACGAAAACGAAAGTTAAGCGAACCGTATAACAGATCAGTGGTCATTAGGCAAGCAATTAGGAGTTAATCAAGGAGGTTAGGGATGATGATGTCATTAAACCAACAAGGTGTGGACAAGTGGAAGCATTATGACATGTGCAAGATGACATAAGCATGACAAGGGGTTTTGTTTTGTTGGTTGATTTTGGGCCATGTAAAATTTACCATGGTAAAAAGCTAAAACATTTTCCAAGGCCAAAAAGGAGAAGCAACCAAGCAAATATCATAAAACACAAAAATTAGAAGTTGACTTTCCCATTTCAAGAAGAAAGCTGTCGGCTAAAACAAACCCAGAAACTTCAAACTGCCATATCTCCTTCAATACTCACTCAAAAGTTGTGTTCTATAGCTCGTCGGAAAGGTATTGAGATGTCCTACAACTCTTATTCACAAGTCTCTTCCAAATAAGCATGGTAAGACCCTCATTTTTACAGTTCTTTAAATCGGACTTTTAGAAACTTCAAAGCCTAACTTTGTGTACTTGATTTCTTTGGAAAGATCAAGCTTGTAGAAGGCTCCCTAAGGCTTCCTAGAAACTTAACACCTCCCAAGGAAGGTATAAATCTTCACACCCTTTAGTAATAAGTTTGAATGTTGAATTTTGGAGATGGTTTGGATGGATGAGTAGTAATTTGAATGATAAGCATGATTCGAGCTTAATTGTTAAGTAGTTTAGTTGAATTTGGAGATGTTATAATATATGATTGGATTGATATCCTTGAGCTTATTATGACTGAAATCAGTAGAATTGATGTGTATATTGAGTTGTTGTTGATTGGTAGTTGGATTGATATGATTTGCAATGGTAAAAATTTGGGAAATCGCGTAAACATAGCCGTCGTAATATCCGATTTACTTTAGACTGCTTTTGTTCATAACATTAGGACCCGAGAACTCCCTGCTAGGTTTTGACCATTGCCATTTTTAGATAGTTCATGTTACGAGCTTCGTTTTGATATGTAGTTCGTTTGATTCCGATGTACGGTTTAGAAGAAATGACCGTTTTAAGTAATGGCGTTTCGCGACCGAACCATTACCCCTCACCTTACTTTGAAACCTTGGTTAAGGACCTTAAAGGGTTAATTAGTGTATGAAACAATTATGTTAAGTGTGTTAGGCAGTTGGTAAGACACTCGCGAAAGAATCGCCTTAAAACTCATAATGGTTAAATTATTAAAAATGGTGGAGCCGAGGGTACTCGAGTGACTTAAGAGAATCAGTAAGCGCAAAGCAAGCGTTAGAGTCTAAGTTGGTTAAAGTATAGATTTACAAGTGACTTTGGTTTAATTCCAACTTACTTGTTGTTTATAGGTTACCAGACTCGTCCCGAGCCATTTGTAACCCCCAGTCGCTCAGGCAAGTTTTCTACCTGTTATACTATTGTTGTGATTATATGTGTATATGCATGATCTTGTGATAAATGCATATTTATTATTAGCAAATTCTTGCGATATATTGTAGCATGTGATATGGTATATATGCATGCCTGTTTCGTATTCTTGATTTATATATCTGTTGGTTCAAATGCTTATTCGTTGCATAATACCTATGCTAGAGATAAGCGGTATTTGCGTATACCCTTAGTATAGGGGATCAAAAGGTGAACTTTTTCTAAAACCGGGAGGCGAGGCTCCCGAGTATAATATATATTTATATATATATATATTGATATAGTTTTTAAAACTATTAATCGAATAAGGTTTATTCGATAACTTTATTTTATTTAATGAATATTATTACGAATATTCATTCGAGGGCTTATGACTCCTTTATTTTATTTAATGAATATTATTACGAATATTCATTCGAGGGCTTATGACTTCTTTATTTTATTAAATGAATATTATTTTGAATATTCATTCGAGGGCTTATGACTTCTTTATTTTATTAAATGAATATTATTTTGAATATTGATTCGAGGACTTATGACTCCTTTTATTTTATTATTTGAATATTATTTGCATATTCATTCGAGGGCTTATGACTCTTTTATATTATTTATTGAATATTATTTGAATATTCATTCGAGGGCTTATGACTCAGTTTATATTATTTAATGAATATTATTTGAATATTCATTTGAGGATCTATGACTCCGATTATTTGCAGAGATATGTTCTTTATTTTATTAAAGAATAAGGTGTCGATAATCAAACTTATCTTTGATTATTCAAATAAAGATAGTACTTTCGTATAAGTATATCTTTGGTTATTTAATACTCATTTCAAGTATAAGTTTTAAAACTTCTACTTCAATTATTTTTATAAAGATTATTCTTTATGGGAATATTATTTAAATAATAATATTCAGATATTTTCTAATATATTGGGACTGATTTATTTCATTAAATCAGCATTACTCCAAACACTCTTTAAAGTGTTTTCGAGTCTTCAAAATAATTTTTAAAAGTTAGAGCGGATCCCAAAACTCATTTTTATATTTAAGATCTTCCTTTTAAAGGGGATTTAAATACTCATTCAAAACTTGAGGGATCCAGCTCAGTGGTGTATTTTACATTCGCAATGAGGTTGCTGTTTTGAGAAAACATCTTGATTACTTGCCCATCGTTCGGGAAGTAAGTTCATCTATTTGAGTCGGCATAAGCAACATGGGCTCAGTGGGCGTCCATGAAAGTGTAAGTGGCTCAGTGGGAGTCCATCAAATGCGTAAGTGGCTAAGTGGCAGTCCAGCATAAGGTCCTATTGCGGCCAGGGTGATGACCAGTGGGGAATTCATCCATCTACTAGTAGAAAAGGTTACTTATTGGTATCTTTGCCTGATCAGCAAGATATCAGGTTTATGCCAAGGTTTTCTCCTTTCCAAATTCGTTGGATATTGCAACTCTGTTTATAATTTTCATAACAGAGGTTTTCAAGGAGTGTATGAAATGTATATATATAGGTGTATATATATATATATATCAGGATTTAATGAAGTATCTCGTAACTTCATTATTTATAATGATATTCAAAGATTGAATCTATTCAAATCTTGTCTTGTAGTCTCATCTATGTGATGAACTTTTGAAATGATTATAACTTGAACGGTGGTAGTTCAAGTAATATTTGGAAAAGATATAAGTATATTGGGGTATCTTGTAACTTCATATTTTCAACTTATATCTAGTTAATGATTATCTTATGCATATCAAAGATTTTCAGAAAAACGTTGAGACAAGGGTAGATATATGAGATCACCTTGCAACGATATTTTTATACAGTTATAAACTGGAACTCTGTGTATATTATGCATGGAAGAGGACTTCCAAGATTTTGAAAAGTATATATGTATATATACTAAATATTTTGCGACTTCATCGCATTAAGATATCAAACTTGGTTCATTTCTTTTGACCAAGACTTTCATGAGTACTATGAGAAGGCTCATATATTGTTAATCATTATACATATTATTTTGGTGGGCTTGCTGCTCACCCTTGCTTTCTTCTTTCATCACACAACAACAGATAGAAAAGATGAACAGGACCAAGCTCCCGATTCGCAAGCGGTTAGAAAACGTTCCGCAGTCTTCTGAAAGCGTTGATGTCGCCGTAGCTGAGGTAGGAGCTACCAATAGGCTAGGTTTTCAACTATTGATGAACCAAACTTATGTATAATATGAATTGTAATAATGGCAAGGAATATTTAAATTTATTCAGAACCTTTTTAAGGTGTAACGGTTTATAATTGTGGAATATAAGGACTTGTGTTATTTTTGAGTGTTCATCTCTGAGACTATAACTTGTGGTGTGTGTGTTTATTGTGGGGTCACAGTACAGAGTAGTTGATTATTTATTAAGATTGGGTGTTATTAAGGGAAATGGAACTCGTGATAACCCGGATCCCCGACCCCAGATTTGGGGGTGTTACACTATACGAGGAAGGTTGCGATGCAAGCATAGAATTCTAATAATGATGACGTCTAGAATGAAATCCCAGATTCGATTTTCGATGTCGAGGGAGTTTCAAAGGTGATTGTTTATAAGCTCGAGCAAGAGCATAGGTCCATAGAATGATGGACGAAATAGTAAATATTCAGACACGTGAAATACGATGCTATAATACTTGATGTTGATATATATAAGTATATGTTTTGTTCTCCAATGACAAACCTCTATAGTTCAGAGGTAGATTCCAAGCCAGATATTTTGTGGCAGTATATTTTATATATATACAATTCTCTTCAATTCATTCTTTTCTCTCCTTTTTATTTCATATAAGCTGAGAAGAACAACCTTTCCAGAAGGGGAGGTATTACCGAATGACTATCTACCTGTGTGATAGAAGCCTAGTAGGATACGATTTATTGTTTAATTGCTTGTCAAGTACTAAAGGCTGGCCACCTTCTTTACTAACTATGCAATGTAACAAGTGTTCATGATCGTAGTGATCTCTCAATAAATTCTTTTACTTCTATATGAAGGACCAAGCTTTCGAAGATGGAGGTAGCTAGAGATGAAGTGGTACCAAGTATGGTGGTATTCTGATTCTAATACGTTCGTGATACTAAGGTTGACGCGATTATAAAAAGGTTATAGAACGCTAACGAGCAAAAAAGTAATCAGTATAAAATTTGGTACGAAAGATAGTAACGATTACGAACTGGAAAAGAGTGGGTATTGAGAAGCAAAAGTTGTAGATCTAGATTAGATAATGAGAGTCTGTACAATAGACTTGAAAGAAATTTGGAATGATCACTTAACGCAGATTGAGTTTTCTTACAATAATCGATCGTATGTCAGTATTGAGGTATCGCCTTATGAGATCCTTGAGGGAAGACAATGTCGATCTCCCTTATGTTAGGATGAAGTTATAGAGCGCAAGATGCTCGGACCCACAGTAGTCCAAAGGACCAAGGATATAATAGATCTAATCAGAGGATGGCTGGTAGTAGCCCAAGATGGACATAAGAAGTATGTTGATTTGACACGAAAGGACAAAGAATAAGAAGTAGGGGACCTAGTGCTGTTATAGGTATTCCCTTGGAAAGGATGGATGTGGTTCGGAAAGAAATGAAAGCTAAGCCCATGAGCTTTGCCAGGTTTCGATAGTTCATGTTACGAGCTTCGTTTTGATATGTGGTTCGCTTGAATCCGATGTACGGTTTAGGAGAAATGACCGTTATAAGTAACGGCATTTCGCGAACGAACCATTCCCCCTCGCCTTACTTTGAAACCTTAGTTAAGGCCCTTAAATGACTAATTGGAGTATGAAACAATTATTTAAAGTGGACTAGGCAGTTGGTAGGGTATTCGCGAAAGTGTCGCCTTAAAATTCAATTTATTAAAAATGATGGAGCCGAGGGTACTCGAACGACTTATGTGATTTGTTAAGCGTAGAAATGACCATAAGAAAATGTTAGGGTTCAATTCGTTAAATTCTAGTTTCTTAAGAGACCATGGTTTAATTCCGGCTTATGTTGTTGTTCATAGGTTACCGGACCCACTCTAAGCTTAAGTCTATCCCGGATCACTCAGGCAAGTTTTCTACCCGTTATACTGTTATTGTGATGTAAATATATGTATATGCATTATCTTGTGATAAGTGCATGATTGTTATTAGCAAATTTTGCGATATATTGGAGCATGCTGATATGGTATATATGCATGTCTATTTCGTAATCTTGATATCTAATTGTTGATTCAAATGCTTATAAGTTGCATAATATATATGCTAGAGATAAGCAGTAGTTGCGTATACCCTTAGTATAGGGGACCCAAAGGTGAACATTTTCTAAACCAGGAGTCGATGTTCCCGAGTATAATATATATATTATATATATATTTATATATATAGATATAGTTTTCAAAGCTATTAATCGAATAAGGTTTATTCGATAACTTTATTTTATTTAATGAATATTATTTTGAATATTCATTCGAGGACTTATGACTCCGCTTATTTTATTAAATGAATATTATTTTGAATATTCATTCGAGGACTTATGACTCCGCTTCTTTTATTAAATAATATTCTTTATTTTATTAAAGAATAATGTTTCTATAATCAAACTTATTTTCGATTATTCAAATAAAGATCGTACTTTCGTATAAGTATATCTTTGGTTATTTATTATTCATTTCAAGTATAAGTTTTAAAACTTCTACTTCAATTATTTTTATAAGGATTATCCTTGTGGGAATATTATTTAAATAATAATATTCAGATATTTTCTAATATATCGGGACTGATTTATTTTATTAAATCAGCATTACTCCAAACATTCTTAAAAATGTTTTCGAGTCTTCAAAATGATTTTAAAAGTTAGAGCGGATCCCAAATCTCATTTTCAAATTTAAGATATCCCTTTCGAAGGGGATTTAAATACTCGCTCAAAAATCTGAGGGATCCGGCTCCGTGATGTATTCTTATATTCGCAACAAGGTTGTTGTTTTGATAAAAGAGTTTTTGATTACTTACCCAACACTCGGGAAGTAAAATTCTTGGAATAAGTTAATCCATTAACAGGCATCGCCTGGGAAATATCGGTGAGTTTTTCTTTCCAACTAGATGTGACTTCTTGGTGGAGTCGTATCAACAAGTTCCTACTTGGGGAAAGGGGAGACGAGCTTTACGTTTTAGAGTCATGGATTTCATCTGAACGAATAGTGGCATAAGTGGTCGAGTGGCGCCGGCCCAGCCTTATTTATTGGCCCAAATGGCCCGGAAGTTCCGCTAAGACGGTCCATTCCTTAGGAGTCCTGGGTTCGATTGACAAGTAAATCCGACTGTTCTCCTCTACATGTAGAAAATGGTGGGGTTGCACTACTGCGACTGATCATCATAAGTGGTCTTCCTGGGGCGACAAACTCCCGTAATGAGTTCATCATCCAATTGGATATTTCTGCAACACTACCCAGAGCACTTCGATAGAAAGGCTACGGCTGGGCGATTGTTGAGTGTTGGCAGGGTCGGGTTTTCAAAATGATGTTTTCATCAAATGAAGTATCTCGTAACTTCATTTCATTTTGATGATATTTCAAAGATTGATTCTATACAAGTTTTGTCGTGTAGCTTCATCTATGGGATGAACTATTTATACCTTGAACGGTGGTAGTTCAAGTAGTATTCGGAAAAAGATATAAGTATATTGGAGTATCTTGTAACTTCATCTTTTCAACTTATATCTAGTTAATGATTATCTTATGAATGAAAAAGGTTTTCAGAAAAACATTGAGACACGGTTAGATATATGAGATCACCTTGCAACGATATTTTTATACAGTTATAAACCGGAACTTTGTGTATATTATACATGTCAGAGGATTTCAAAGATTGTGAAAAGTATATATGTATATATATACTGAATATTTTACAACTTGGTCGCGTTAAGATATCAACTTGGTTCAATTCTTCTTGACAAAGACTTTCATGAGTGCTATGAGAATGCTCATATATTGTTATTCATTATACATATTATTTCGGTGGGCTTGTTGCTCACCCTTGCTTTCTTCTTTCATCACACAACAACAGATAGACAAGATGAACATGATCAAGCTCCCAATTCGTGAGCGGTTAGGAAACGTTCCGCAGTTTCCTGTAGGTGTTGATGCCGTTGTAGCTGAGGTAGGAACTACCAGTAGGCTAGGCTTTCAACTTTTGTTGTACCGGACTTATGTATCTATATGAATTGTAATAATGGCAAAGAAATGTAAATTTATTCAGAAACCCTCTTGAGGTGTAATGGCTTATAATGTGGAATAAAATGATTTGTTTTATTTTTGGTATTCATCTCTGAGACTATAACTTGAGGCGTGTGTGTGTATATTGTGGGGTCACAGTACGGAGTAGTTGATTGTTTATTAAGATTGGGTGTTATTAAGGGAAATGGAACTCGTGACAACCCGGATCTCCGATCCCGGATTTGGGGGTGTTACACACCCTGTCCCTCACCAATCTTTCCCACCTTCACACTCCCCTCTTTGATTTTGGTAGATTTTCAAACTGGCATCTTTTGAGAGACACCAGAATGTGGTTTCTTTGACTTGGATTTTGAAGGTTTGGATTTTGTGGCTTGGGTAGGCATCTGTTGGGTCGAAGACATGGATTCCATTGCCACAGTCAATGGCAAATAAATTATAGAGGTAGAAGGAGTAGGGACAGATGTATTTACCTCACTTACCTGAGGGCCCTCCATGATAGGAAAATAAACCAGGGGCACCTCCTTATGGTGATCAGCTTTATTTAAATCTGCAATTACTCTTCTTTCTTAAACCCAACAATTCAGTTTGTTGGTTGGGTTCTCAATCACAAGATCCTCACACACATGGTTAGCAATGATCATAAGGAATCTAGCATAATAAACATGCCTAGATCTCTTTTTAATCTCCCCTAACTTGTATCCTAACTCAAACATGATGGTATCACTAAAATTATAATACTTATCAGTAAGTAGCATGCAAAGCATGTTAAGCATTGTAGTGTTGACAGAATCAAAGTTACTTATTTTACCAGAAAACACCTTGGTTACTACATCACACAGATAACTCCACTCTTTCCTAAGACCTAGCCTCCTAATTTCACTTAACTTAGTGGTAGGAAGTGCATAGCCCATATAATTAAGCAAATTAACTATATCCGCATCTGTGTGTGGTTTAGTAGTAGTGTTATCAGGAATTTTAAAGCATGCTTGATAATATCACTGTTAATACAATGTTCCTTACCTTTAATGGAGAGAGTAATAGTTTTGTCATTAGCCTGATATATAGCAGTAGTCCACATCTCCTCCACAACTTCACACTAGATTGTGGGTGATTCCAGCCCGGCATAGTTAAGCTTGCATCCCTTCACAAAATCCATCATTTTGTGATAATCTTCAGAGGCTGGAATCCCTTTGTTCACAAGACCCACAAAATTGTTCCTCTCATAGATGAATCCTGACAGAAACATGATTTTGACTACCGGTGCCATTGTTAGAGCAAGAAAAGTTGCAGAAAGAAAGAGGGTTTTTCTTTGAAGAAGAAGAGAGCAGTTAATTGCAATAGAGAAAGATAAAAGCTGAAATGAACTTGAAATCAGGCTTTTATATTTTCTCAAATAAAATGAGACAAAAATTAAAGGTAAAAATTAAAGACCCAATGACAATTACCCAAAATAGCCATTTAAAAATAAAATAAGCTGTCAAGCTTCTGTCAATTATCCTTCGTAATATACTTACAGACTGTAAGTAAATCCGATTGATAATGTTTAGAACTTTAACGGCTAAGATGTAGACAAATCCACGGATGAGAATAAAAAAAATTATCCGTTGGGTTTAAAATAATTCAGAAAAGTAATTGATTTTTATCGGGCTATTCTATTTCGACGGATGATAAAACTCGATGGATAATGGACATCCGTCGAGATGTAGAATTTGACTTAGCCAAAATTTTATTTAAAAATATAAGAGTCAATTAAGTTTCTGGCTGCATAACCACTTGCAAAAATATGAAAAATGATTTAAGAATAATTAAGCATACCTAACTCACTTACCAACCTGGAGAAGGTGGTTTCATCAAGTGGCTTGGTAAAGATATCTGCAAGTTGTTTTCTCACTTGGAACAAAATGAAGTTCCACAGTACCATTCATTACATGTTCCCTAATGAAGTGGCACTTGATGTCTATGTGCTTTTTCTTGAATGTTGTACTGAATTTTCAGTAATGGTAATTGCACTTGTGTTATCACAAAAAATAGGAATTTTGTCCACTTGCAGACCATAGTCTAACAATTAGTTTTTCATCCATAAAATATGTGCACAGCAACTACCAGTAGCAATATATTCAGCTTCATCTTTAGAAGTAAAAACTGAATTTTGCTTTTTACTGAACCAGGATACCATCATGTTTCCTAGAAATTGACAGGTTCCTATTGTACTCTTTCTATCAATTTTATAACCTGCATAATCTGCATCTGAATAACCAGTTTGATCAAAACCAAAATCTCTAGGGTACCAAATGCCAAGTTTTGGTGTACCCTTGAGATATCTAAAAATTCTCTTAATAGCTATTAAGTGAGATTCTCTAGGATCAGCCTGAAATCTAGCAAAGAGACAAGTAGAAAACATTATATCTGACCTACTAGCTATTAAGTACAAAAGTGAGCCAAACATGCCTCTATAACTTGAAATATCCATAGACATTTTAGTAGTATTTAATTCAAGTTTAGTAGCAGTGGCCATGAGAGTTTTTCCGGAAGTGCAATCCATTAGTTCAAACTTCTTTAAAAGATCATAAATATATTTGGTTTGACTAATGAATATTTCATCACTAACTTGCTTAACTTGTAAACCAAGAAAGTAAGTTAGTTCTCCCATCATGCTCATTTCATACTTACTTTGCATCAATTTGGCAAACTTTTTACAAAGTTTTCCATATGTAGAGCCAAATATAATATCATCCACATATATTTGAACAAGTATGCTAGGGCAATTAATATTTCTAAAGAATAAAGTTTTGTCAAAAGTACCTTTTGTGAAGTTATTTTCTAAGAGAAACTTTGACAAAGTATCATAGCAGGCTCTAGGTGCTTGCTTCAATCCATAAAGTGCTTTCAGAAGATAGTAGACATATTCTGGAAAATTGGGATCTTCAAAACCAGGAGACTGATTGACATAGACTTCCTCCTCTAAATCTTTATTCAGAAAGGCACTTTTGACATCCATTTGGTAGAATTTGAAATTGGCATGGGCTACATAGGCTAGAAAAATTCTGATGGCTTCAAGTCTTGCAAAAGGAGCAAATGTTTCATCAAAATCTATTCCTTCTTGTTGACAATAGCCCTTAGCAACCAATCTAGCTTTGTTCCTCATGACTATGCCATTTTCATCCATCTTGTTTCTGAATACCCACTTGGTGTCAATTGGATTTTTTCCTTTAGGCTTGGGTACCAGCTTCCATACCTTGTTCCTCTCAAATTGGTTTAGCTCCTCTTACATAGCTAAAACCCAATCAGGATCCAAATAGCTTCTTCTACCTTTTTAGGCTCTTCCTTGGATAGAAAGCTGCTATACAGACATTCCTCTTTAGTAGCTTTTCTTGTTTGCACTCTTGAGGATACATCACCAATGATCTGTTCAAATGGGTGATCTCTAGTCCATTTTCTCTGTTGAGGTAGATTATCTCTAGATGAAGAGGCCTCATTGTTGTCTTGATGTGTGACTGAGTTTTGATTAGAAGAAACTCCCCTTGAGTTTGTGGATCTTTGATTGGAAGAGGGAGTTCTTTCTGTAAGTGATCTGTTTTGACTCTCAGCTTCTCTCAATGTTCCGAAGGATGATGCACTTTGTATCCCGACGGATGAAGCTGATTGTCTTCCAACCTATGATACATCTTGTATCTCGACTGATGCTGAATTTTGTGCATCATTGGAGATAACCTTTTCTGCATTATCCTTAGCCACTATATCTTGATCACTATCATCACAAACTATCTCAACATTGTCAAATTTGAGGCTTTCATGGAAATCTCTATCTTGCAGTCCTTCAATCTTTTTATCATCAAACACAACATGTACAGATTCCATAACAATGTTGGTTCTGAGATTGTAGACTCTGTATGCTTTTCCAACTGCATATCCAATCAAAATGCCTTCATCTGCTTTGGCATCAAACTTTCCATGCTGATCAGTTTGATTCCTTAAGATATAGCACTTGCATCCAAAGACATGAAGAAATTTTAGAGTTGGCTTCCTATTCTTGAACAATTGTCGCTTCTCAATCTTTTCACAGAATTATCACTTCTTAATGTTTTCACAAAATTATCATCTTTAGAATGCATAAATTTTACACAGGTGTACCTTGAATAGTCATCCACCATTACCAGTGTATATCTCTTCTTAAAAATGGACATGAAATTCACATGTCCAAACAAATCCATATGGATAAGTCATAGTGGAGCATTGATATAATTCACAGTTTTGCTTTTTGTGACTTGATCTCTTTTTCTGAAAAGCTTCACAGACTTCATATTGGACAAACTTCAAGGCTGGTATGTCTCTCACCAATTTTCTTTTCACAAGAGTGTTGATTGGTTTGAAGTTTAGTTGAGAGATCTTTTTATGCCAAAGTCTGCTTTGTTCACTTGATGCCTTAGTGTAGAAGCAACACACTTTGTTCTTGCTTGTTGAGTTCATGTCTGCAACAACCAAGATTCCTTTTCTTACTCTTTTGAGAGCAATTTCACCAGTCTTTTTGTTTATGATTGAGCAATCTTCTTTTTCAAGTATGACTTTAAAACCTTTATATGTAAAATTGACTGACACTATGAAGATTAACCTCCAGTCCTCCAACGAATACTACATCTTGAATGACAACATTTCCATAAATCAAACTTCCATATCCCATTATGAATCCCTTGTTGTTGTCTCAAAAGGTCACCAAAGGGCCATCCATCTTCTCAAACTGTGATAGTGGGGCTTTATCACCTGTCATGTGCCTGGAAAATCAACTATCGATGATCCACATGACCTTATTTTCTTGTCCTGCACACAATGAGTTTTAAGTGTTTTAGCTACATAAGTAGTGTTTAGCACATTCTTCTTCTTTGCAGAGTTAGTAGGAGTAGAACTTGAGTTATCAAAAGAAATAGTTTTCTTAGGTTGATTAGCATTTTCATTTTTGACCTCATATCCAAGATTGATTTCTTTTAGATCTTTTCTTAACTTATGGCAGCTAGTCATAACCTTCATGTTGCAAGTTATGTAATCAAACATATCACAAAAAGAATAAGGATCATCAGTTTGTGCTTCATTGTATTTGCATTCCCCATACTTTAGCTCACTAACAGTCTTTTTACAAAGACGAATTAGGTGATTTGTTGAGCCACATTTCTGACACTGTTTTCTAGGGGCATCTGCAACATAAGAATAATTGTTACTTTTGTTGACTCTAATTTTCCCTTTCATGTTTTCCTTGTTGCCCAATAAAGTAATTGTTTAAAGGGGGTTGGATACAATTACTAAAAAAATTGATTTATCACAGAATTAAAGTAAGCACATATGAATCAAATAAAAGTTTATATTGATCTTTAATAAACTGTTACAAAACTCTCTCAAGAACAAGATTCTTTAGAGCTGCTAGGTTATAGAATACTCGAGTTGTGCACACTACAAAGTGATAACCCGTTATGTGTTTATATATTATACAGCTACAATCAAACTAGATCAGTTACAAGATATGTTACAGTATAACTCATCTACTTTCTGTACATATCTAAATCAACTACGATCCTATAAATCAACACATTCTGATTTATTTTGCAGCTCTGACTTGTCATTCAAGACATCTTCAACGGTTAAACTGATCAACAGATATATGTTATAACTTCAACGGGTATTCATATGTAAGCATCAATAGATGACTGAATAGATTATCAACGGATGATAATGAGGCTTTCAACGGATAATCATATCCTGGCGGTTGATCATATACTGATTGTCAGACAGATCCTGATTCTTGACGCAGCCAATTCCCCATAATCTCCCCCAATTTATGCTTTGCAAAATAAGCATAAATTCTAATAGAATTTTCTAGTGCCAAAAATCAGAGAGACAAAATGTAGAGTATAAAGAATACTTTGTTTCAGACTTTGATCTTCATATTTCTTGATAAACTCTGCAGTATCTCTGAACAAATGCTTTAACTCTGTCATCAATCTTTTTCAACAAAATCTCTTCTAACTTGATCTTCAAATTCTTCTCATACTCAATTTCAACAGACAACTGGTAGATAGCAGCTCTTAGATTTCTGATTGGAGTTCTTTATGTCATCATTTCTTCTAGTGACAGATAATAAGTTCTTTTACCATCAGGATTCATGGTTATATGCCTCTAAGTAAGAATATTTTCAATACCAGCTCCTCCTTTCTTCATGTTACTTCTTATCCTTTGAAATTTATGTATGTAGGAATGTATGATCTAAAGTAATGTCGACCATTATCCAGTATCATTTTTTTGATATTAGAAAGAATCATATTTGACCATTCTCTTGAAGATTCATCTTCAACTATTAGCAAATAGTGAATATATTTCAGTTCTTTTGTTGAGATGATCAATAGTTCATCGAGTGAGAGAACTTGGACTTCATCATTTTGAAATAAGAGTAAGATCTTCTTCTTGGGTTCAGAAGCATCATGTCTGTCAAGTATAACCTTCACAGCTTCAAGTCTGTCTAAGTGATCAGCAGTAACTTCCTAAGTAGGAATATTATCAAGAGTGAAGTTCAACAACTTTAGATTGACAAGTTGAGCTTCATGATGTCCTATTCCGACTCTTGTAAAAGTTTCAATCAACTTTAGATTCTTGACTTGTACCAAACTAGACTTTTTATCTCCCATGTTACTAGAACCAGGTAAAACATCCACCGTTATACCTCCAGAAATAAAGCTCATTTCATCATTACAAATAAGATCATCAATTTTTCTCCATTTGTTTTTGTTTTTGATCTTTCGAAACACTTGAGCTTTCTCTCTGCTCTTTTATATAACATCTTCATATATGTACTCCTCCATATATTCCTTTCAGATAATCTAAGCATGTTTCTATATGCTTGATTTGCTCTGTCAACAGCAATTCTGATTTTTCCTTCATGAACCCTTTCTTCTTCCTTGAAATTTTCAGCATTAACTATAATATCCCGTATTTTTAGAATTATTATAATTATTATTTGAATATATATATTCTTTTATGATTTTAGAAGGAATAAAATGGTGGATATTGTATTCCTGTTTGACGAGTTGGTGTTATTAAATAGTAATGTGCTAATTGTTAAGTGTTATATCCTTCCTTGTTAATATATGAAAATATTTACTTAAATGTATTATTTTTAAAAGTTATTGAAAGCCGATCTTATTGATATCGGTAAATTGAAATTATTTTGTAATATCCGGGAAATATCATGCAATTATTTTTATTAATAAATAATTATTATGTGATTATTATGGGAATTTTGGTGAATTATCTGATGATTGATATTTATATTTGGGTGTTTATATGTGATAAAGTGTAAGTATTTTGATTTTTAATATGTCCGGAATAAAGTATAGATAATTATGGTATTTTTAGGTAATTTTTGGATTGTTATATGATTTTATAAGGATTTATAGATTTAATAATTATTTTCTGAGTAATTATAAAACTATTTTATAAAGCCGGGAATCGTCAAACTTCAACCGTTTTTTGCGTTTTTACAACCCGAAACTGTTCGAAAAACTCCTTCCTAACCTAATTTGATTATTCTGAACATTTTTCGTGTTATGCCTTTTTCGATCCGGAGTACGGTTTGACCCGTACGAGTCCCGGCACAATATTTTCGATACGATAATCATTTCGGTAGATCAATAAAACCCGTATTCTCGAGAGACGGGACACTTTTACAATATTTTCTCAGAGGGTGTTTTATAAGAAGCTCGGTTTTGATAATTATCAAAATCTGGCATCAAATTGTATCGTTTTTATAGTTACTTAGCGGCTAAATAATCTATTTTTGGATCCGATATATCAGTATAAATTCAGTATTAAATTCCAAAATATTTCAAAAATCATGAAACTCATATTTTCTTAAGTTTTGAATATTTAGAGAATTTTAAAATTATTTCAGAAAATTTTTGGATTATATTTACCCGTGCGTTTGTTCGTTAAATCGTAAAATGCGGGTATGATGCGCGAGTCAAAAATGATTTAAAAATTATAAATTTTTTATTTTATTAGTTTTTAAATATTTCGAGAATTTTAGAAGTATTTCGGTAATTTTTCGAATTAGTTTCACTCGGAAGTTTGTTCTTTAAATCACGAAATGCTGGTTTGATGTTAAATTCAAAATTGTTTAAAAATTATAAAAATTTTATTTTATTAATTTTTAATTATCCTGGGAATTTTGGAATTATTTTGGTAATTTTTCTATTTATTTATACTCGCAAATTATATCGTTAAAGAGTAATTTACGAGTCAGAAGTCAGTCAACAGCAGATAAAAAGACACATGTCAATACAAAGAAACGTGCCTGTTGTTTTGTGTTGCGTGTTATTATGGAAAAAAACTAAACAAAAGGAAAACAAAGTCACCCACCCTTGTTCCTTATTTCCCCTGCCCCCGTTTTCCCTGTCTATCTCTATTCTCTCTTATCTCGTATCTCTTCTCTATTACTGTTATATTTTAATTCTTCAAAAATTAATATATTCTCAATCGTTTGTCCAAATTTTAATTATTATATATATAAATGATCAGCGCTTCGATACCTACGCAAAAGTATATATATTGCAAAGTTTTGAGAAGAAAATTTGCGGAACATATTTTCCCTTTTAATTTATTTTCGGGGCATAGAAAAGGAGTTGGACGGCGTTGATTACTTCACATGGCATCTCATCATATATATGTCTTTGGCTATTAATTTCGGATTTATCTGGAGATATTTTTTGGACATCAAATAATCTCTTGGGGTGATCAGAAATTATTTTGGGTAAGGATTTTGAGATTCTACTTTTGCATTTGGGTATATTATAGCATGTTGGTGTTTACATATTTATTTCATAATTTTTGGAAGTTTTTGTAGAAGTCGCTTTTGGCCGTATTTTTCATTTCTGACATGTTTATATGTGCAAATATAAATTATCACGTGTTTTAAAATTATAAATTTTATTAGAGTATAGTTGGATTGTGCTGTTTGGGAGTGATTTTAAGGGGGTATGACCCCGGGAAAAGTCCGTTTTACAAAGACGTTATTTCGAATTTTTTTCTAGAATATTTATTTCAATTTCAAATTATTATCTTTTATTATTTTCTAAAATCATAATTTGATTCAATTATTTATAATTTGTTTTGATTAATTATTTATTCATTTAATTGATCGATTAATTCATTTAATCGATTAATTTTAATTATAAATAGTTGAATGAAGTGTAATTATTTTTAATTGTGCCGAATAATATTCTAATATTATTTGAGCTCTTAAAATTATATAAAGGTACTGAATATTCAATTAATAATATTATTAATTGATTTATTCTTATCTTATTCGTAGAAAATAAATCGTTCGTCCGTTTAATACGAAACGAACGCCTCTAAACTCAGAAAAATATTACGCTTTCATTAAAAATACTTTCCAGACCAAAATTCTTTCATTTCGAAAGGTCGTTTATTTTGCGAATCATTCTGAGTCGATTATTGATCGATAAATCATATTTTTGACCTGATTTCAATTTTAAACGTACTGAATCAAATCTTTTGACGAACCGAGTTATGTGTAAGATGAATTATATGTTTACGTGCAATGTGAATTATGTGCGTATGTGAGTCGGAATTCTTGTGTTTGACTTTTATAATTATGTGCGGGATATCGTAGTGGTAGACGATAGGGTTTTGACGCGCGGTTCTTCGAGTAATTAACCGCTTAGACGATTAAAATTATATCTTTTAATTATAGATGCGGATCATCCGAGTTGATCGGGGCCAGAATTTGAAAGAATGGAATGTAATGATATTGAATATCTGGCTTCTAGCAATCGTAAGAGCGGCGGATCAGTGAATTATTGGAATAAAAGACAGTGATGTTTTTAGACAGAATGTCATGATAGATGTGTCATTACGAGTGTGACTAACTGCTAAATCCCAAAGGCAAGTATTGCTTTCCTATTCTCAGTTCTGAATAGATAAATATTTTACATATCGCTAAATTAAATGCTTATTATGCAAGTACTCTTCTGCTATTCTATGTTCAGAATAGCTAAGTGATTTTACTTATCAAATGAATGGATTTATAAATGTTTTGGGTTTTGAGAAAAATGATTTGGCTGTGAGTATTCCTGCCCAAGTGAATAAGGGAATAAAATTTATAAGGATGTCTAGTATTATGACCTCTTTCAATAAAATATTTAAGATTGGATGGTTGCGTAAGAGGCCGTGGTGGCGGTCCAGTGTGAGCTATGTATTATACAGGATCTAATACCTTGCTAGGCCAATATGTGCCTTGGGTACCCTTTGTTTAGTTGGATATGCTTCGGCATACCGGTGTTGCTCCGCGGCTGATCACCGGCGGCAACACACCGTCGTTCGAGAATTCCAATCTAAATTATTATATTTCTTTTGATAATCTTATAAGGAATGATTTATCAAGTGTTTTGGTTTTGAATAAAAGGTGAAATGCATTTTTGATTTAGTTTCTGATTGATATGGATATTTAGATTGTTGTTAAATATCAAAGTTCGTATTGATATCTAATTTGGTATGACAACAAAATGAGTATTAATATCAAGAGTTCGGTTTTGAATAAAGTTTATGATTCAATCCATAATCATTGTTTCATGTTATTGTTGTTTACGATATTTCCATAACACTATTTTGCGAGTTTATTCTCGTGAAGATTCAAAGTATTGCTGAAGCATTTCGCTCAAAAATATCAAAAGAATTTTTAATAAATTTAAGGAACCAATTCTGGGATTCCTTAACTAAAATTTTATGATTCAACAATTATGATTTTAAAATGTTTTGTGCTACTGCAGATGTCGGTTTTTATATCAAAAGACCTTATATATGCTATAATTAACTTGCTGAGCATTTCTTTCGCTCATACTTGCCTTTTTTCAAATTTAATCTCCAGTGAGGATTAGCTTGCGCTGTTTAGCTGCATACTTCAAGAAAGAAAAGAAGAAGCTTTTGGAAGATGGTTGGTCCAGGGTTTGCGGAACTAGAGTAAGTTCTATTGTAAAAAGTTGTGTTTATATATGTATTAGTTATGCGTTAAATCATTGGTCTAGTATACTTCTTTTCGAAGTTATACTAGGGGGTTAAGTTATGAGTTTGGAAATATGGAAAAGAGTTCTAAAAGAAAGAGAAAAATTAATTTATGGAATTTGGATATCTTGTTTCTAGAACTGTAACCTAAAAAGATCTTGGTGTAGTTTGGGGTCACAGATGCTTTATTTCAACTGTTGACATTTATTTATTGATTTTAATAGGTTAATTTGGATTAAGGTTTCATCGTGACGACCAAATCCTCTGACCCCGGATTTGGGGGCGTTACAGGTTGGTATCAGAGCTGAGGTTATAGTAAACTAGAAACGAGAGTGTCTATGAGTATGTATAGTTATGTAAGAACGTTTGAGCTCAAATCGAGTTCCTGTTGGACTATTGGATATAGTACCAACGAGTAAGGTAAGATAGGCGTATTCGTTTGAGATGGTTGTGTTGAGCTAGAACAAACTTCTGGCAGCTGCAAACTTCTATTGTGGAATCTTCAGAGGCTACTACGATTTGACAACGACAAAGATTATCGATATCCTCAGAACATGAAGAAGTGTCTAGAATTGGATGACGAGTCAACAGAAAAGTTCAAATAGAACATAAGTATTAAGACCTTGGCAATACCTTCTCTTTCTATAACTTCTTCTGATATCTGTCAAAAAGAGGTATCTGTTAGAGGATATTGTTAAATATAAGTGATGGTGTCAAAGATTACGAGAGATAACAATATCATTGGTATCCCTGATCAAAATATGAAGCAAGCCAAATGGATATCTGATCTAAGAAGGAGATTAATGAACTGTTATTTTTGGTAATCAGCTAAGCTTGGGGCCAACCCTAAGTAAGTTGCATTGTTATCTTAATCTGTATTTTGTACTTGTAACATTTAAAGTCTGTAAAATGTCAAAGGAGCGGACTGGAGCCTTTTTCTATAAACAGTGCCAAGCCTAAGAATTCTATCTGGAAGAAGATCAAGAAGATCATGCCTCAGAAGAATTATGAAGAAGCTTGGAGTTGAATAAATTTGTTTTAGGAAAAATACTTTAAGTCAAGATCTCTACAAGTCACAGATTTAATGTTATAGAGAAGTCACTCGAGAACTCCAGAATGGCTTATCGAGAAGTCAGGAAAGCTACTAAAGAACTCAGAGATATCGACAAGCCAAATTGAAGACATAAAGATTGGAGATATCGACAAGCCATTTCTTCACTAGAGAACTCAGTGTTATCGACAAGTCCACATTCATTAGAGAATTCTGAGTTATCGATAAGTTCAAGTCTACTAGAGAACTCAGAGATATCGATAAGTCAAAATTCACTAAAGAACTCAGAGACATCGACAAGTTGAATTTTGACTAGAGAACTCTGAGATATCGACAAGTCAAGAAGCTACTAGAGAACTAAGAGTTATCGATAAGTCAAAGTGAAGATGTGAAGACTAGAGATCTCGGAAAGCTCAAAATTCTCTTATAGAGAACTGAAGACCTCTACAAGTCATACCAAATATGGAATACTAGAGATCTCGATAAGTCAATATACTTATTGAGATGTCAAGTGTTCCATAAACCTAAACTAGAGATCTCGAGGTACAATCTCAAAGTACAAAGTTGCAGATCAGTTCAATATCCAAGATAAACAATCAACAAACAATCCAACAGCTGGATTGACAAGTCTACAAAAAGCAGCTTGAAGAGTGTGCAAGATCAATGGTAAAGATTAACTGACAGAGGAAGATTAAAGTGAACACGGGATGCTAAATATATGCTAAGCCAGAAATGGAAGATCTACTTTTCTATAAATAGAAATGACAAGTGATAGTTTAATAAAGCTAATAGCATGTCTTATTACACCCTGTGTAAACCAGCAGTTAACTGAACTATAAAGTTAACACTGGTCCTTAGTCAGATGTAACAATTTAGATCAAATTTCTTGTAACACTCTCAAGGAGAAACTAAGCTCTTTATCATAAAAGAGCATAAAAATTTTGTAGCAAAACAGTCTTACATTTAATATAAAATTAAGTGAGTTTTGAAGATCTTTGTTCTTTATTTTCTGCAAGCTTAAATTCTACATGAACACATTTTACTACAAAAATTAATTTACTTTGTTCAACTATAAACATTCAAGAAAAGCCTAAAAATAATAAAACACATTCACCCCCCCCCACCTCTGTGTGTTATTCATTACCTAACAAGTGGTATTAGAGCGAAATCTGAAAGTAAACAGATTCAAGATCTTGGAAGAATGTATACAAAGAAAATCAGTAGCATCAAAATTCCTACCTTTGACAAAGCTAACTACACTCTTTGGAAAAAGAAAATGATGTTGTTTATCAATATGGCTAATCCACTCTATGTTCATCCTCAAGGATGGACCTTTCATTCCTACAGTCAGAATTGAGGAATCTACAGATGGAGACAGGATTATCCCAGCCCTTTATGCTCCAAAAGACCCTGCTGAGTCTACTGATCCTGAAAAAGAGAAAGTTTCCCTGGATAGCAGCTTGCAAATAATGTTGATTAAGTCACTTGACAATGTAATGTACAATAACATTGTCAATTTTGACACTGCCAAGCAAATATGGGAAAAGATTGAGATACTCTGTGAGGGAACTGAGGAAGTCAGATCAAATCAAAGAAGAATACTGATTTCACAGTATGAGGGTTTCATGGCTAAGCCAAAGGAAAGCATTACTAAAGTGTTTGAAAGATTCAATAAGCTAATAAATAACTTACAACTTCATGACAAATACTATGAAGTTGAAGAAGTGAATCTAAAGTTCTTGTTTACTCTTCCTGATCATTTGGAACAGAAAATCTCAGCAATCAGGGAAGGAAGAGACTTGAGCAGAATAACACTGGAAGTTCTATATGGAATTCTCAAAACATATGAACTAGAGATGATTCAAAGACAATCATTGAGATCTGGTCAAGGACATATTGTAAATGGCTCAAGTGCTTTAATTGTAAATGAAAGTCAAACATTCAAAGATGAACCTAGATCTCAAACTCCAGTTGTCTCAACAAGTGAGAAAAGAACAAATGATTCACAGGAACAAGTCATTATGGAATTGGGAAAAGATGAGTTTTATAATCTTGAAAAACTGGATGAGCTAGATCAGTAAATGGCCTATTTGGCTAGGAAATTCTCTAATATTAGAGTAAAGAAGCCAAGATTCTTCAAGAATAAAGGACAATCCTTCAACAAAGACAGCAGATGGATGGAAAATGGGAAGTACAATTCTGATTGCAAGAATGGCTACAAAACTGGATTTGTTGACAGATCTAAGATAAGGTGCTTCAGTTGTGATGAACTAGGTCACTTTGCTACATAATGCAGGAAATCCAAGAAGGAAAAGAAAGATAAAGCTTATCTTGAACTTGAAGCAAAGTATCTGAGAAAACAACAAAGCAAAGCTTATATTGCAGAAGGTGAAAGTTGGGATGACTCTGGAAATGATGAAGATGAAGAACTTGGAAACTATGCTCTCATGGCCTTGGAGCAAGGAGAATCATCCTCATCTAAATCACAGGTACCAACTCTTACCTCCACTGATTTAAATATGAATCAATATAAGGAAACTGTTGAGAAGATGAGCATAAAAATGTTTCATATCCACACAAGCATGGTTGCTGCTAACGAAGAAGTTAGAAGATTAACAAAGTTGAATGAGAAGCTTGAGAATGAAAAAGAAGGAACTAAATTGTTGATAGTGGAGCTTGAAGCTTTGAAGCAAGAAAATGGTTATCTGAAAAACAAACTCAAGTGTGCAAATGAGATTGAGGCTGTGCTAAGGAAAAAACTGGAGAAAATGAAGTAAAGTTGAAATCCTTCAAGAATGCATCTGAATTGGTTGGTCAGTAACATGAGAAAAAAAAACCATGTGCAAACATTGATATTGGTCTTGATTATGGTGACTTGAACAGTAAAAAGAAAAACATAAAAGACAAAGGAAAAGCAACAGAGAATGAAAATGTTCCAGCAATGCTGAAAAAGGTTGGGTCACCTGTGTTCAAGGCTTGTGAAGTTGATTTCAGTAAAGAAGAATTGATTATCAAGCAAGAAATTGTAGATGAGGATAATGAAAAGAAAAATGCAAGCTCAACTCAATCTTCTAAGGCTGAAGAAAATCTCATGTACAACTAAAGTACCAAGAAACCTGTCAAAGGTATAAGGTGTAATGACCCCAATTTTTGAGAAATTTTGAAACCCTTAGGAATAGTGTTTTTGCTGAACGAGAAAACTTTTCATGCCACGCTATGTAGGGGTTCTGTTATTGATCTTATGGGATATTATTAGTACTCTATGAAGTATATAAGTGTATGTAAAGATCGTCAGAATCCAATTCCGAACACTTTGGTTTTTCCCGGAAATCCACAAGATACGGAGAGAATTGAGTATAAGGTAACAGGATAAAAAGGATTTAAATTAAAGGATTATAATAGAGGATCATAAAAAGGAATATAATGTATTGAGAAAGGTTAAGGGAACCTAAGTAATAAGATCCCGGGTATGATCCTTCAAACGATAAACGAGAACGAAAGTTAAGCGAACCGCATAACAGATCGGCGGTCATTAGGCAAACGATTAGGAAGTTAATCAAAAGGGATTAGTAGGAATGATGTCATCCCACCAATAGAAAGAAGACAAGGAAGGAAGGATGACATCATGAGGATGAGGTAAGCATGACATGGGAAGAAGGGAGGTGTGGTTGATTAAGGACCACACAAATTCAAGGGCAAGGTGGTAATTTGCTAAATCAAAAACAAAACCAAGCCAACCAACTAGCAAATCATTTCATCAAAAGTCAAAAAAATCAGCCAAGGCATTGTTCTTCATCTTGCTCACGGCTTTTTGCATTTTTCAAAGCTTAAATTTTCAAAAATCAAGATCCAAGCATCCTTAATTGGTAAGAAAATTCCCTAACCATCTTTATGCTTAGTTATGGCTATATCATGAGTTTAAGCCTTTAATTCTTTCTCTAGCTTCTTCATTTAATCAATGAAGAAGACAATGAATAGTGTTTTCAAGTTTTAACTTGAACTTTTTCTTGTTTTTCTTGAAGATCCAAGCTTTCTTAAGGCTTCTCCAAGCTTCTTAAGGCTTCCTAGCTCCACCCACCAATCCAAGGAAGGTATACCATCTCCAAACCCTAGATTCCTATATAGTATAAGATGATTTTGATTTGTGGGTTGATTGTGAGATGATTTGGAGTTGTTTAAAATTGGGTAATCGCGTAAACATAGCCGTCGTAATGCCCAATTTACCGTAGACTGTTTTTGTTCTTAAGATCAGAACCCTTGAACTCACTGTTAGGTTTTGACCATTGCCATGATTAGATAGTTCATGTTATGAGCTTCGTTTTGATATGTGGTTCGTTTGATTCCGATGAACGGTTTAGGAGAAACGGCCGTTTTAAGTAACGACGTTTCGCGAACGAACCCTTACCCCTCGCCTTACTTTGAAACATAGGTTAAAGACCAAAAAGGGTTAATTAATGTATGAAACATTTATGGTAAGTGTGTTAGGCAGTTGGTAAGACACTCGCGAAGGAATCGCTTTAAAACTCGTAAAGGTTAAATTATTAAAAATGGTGGAGCCGAGGGTACCCGAGTGGCTTAAGCGAATCAGTGAGCGCAAAACAAGCGTTAGAGTCTAAGTTAGTTAAAGTATAGATTTACAAGTGATTTTGGTTTAATTCCAACTTACTTGTTGTTTATAGGTTACCAGACTCGTCCCGAGCCATTCGTAACCCCAGTCGCTCAGGCAAGTTTTCTACCCGTTATACTGTTGCTGTGATGTAAATATATGTATATGCATTATCTTGTGATATTGCATGATTGTTATTAGCAAATTTTGCGATATATTGGAGCATGCTAATATGGTATATATGCATGTCTGTTTCGTAATCTGGTTATCTATCTGTTGATTTCAATGCTTATAGTGCATAATACCTATGCTAGAAATAAGCAAGTAGTTGCGTATACCCTTAGTATAGGGGGTAAAAGGTGAACATATTTCTAAACCGGGAGTCGATGTTCCCGAGTATATTATATATATATATATATAATTATTTATATATATATATATGGATATAGTTTTTTTAAAACTATTAATCGAATAAGGTTTATTCGATAACTTTAACTTTATTTTATTATTGAATATTATTTCAAATATTATTCGAAGGCGTATGACTCCTTTATTTTATTTAATGAATATTATTTATAATATTCATTCGAGGTATTATGACTCAGCTTATTTTATTTATTGAATATTATTTGAATATTCATTTGAGGATCTATGACTCCGATTATTTGCTAAGATATATTCTTTATTTTATTAAAGAATAAGGTGTCGATAATCAAACTTATTTTTGATTATTCAAATAAAGATATTACTTTCGTATAAGTATATCTTTGATTATTTGCTATTCATTTCAAGTATAAGTTTTAATACTTCTACTTCAATTATTTTATAAAGATTATTTTTATGGGAATATTATTTATATAATAATATTCAGACATTTTCTAAATATTCTGGGGACTGATTTACTTCATTAAATCAGTTTTACTCCAAACACTCTTTAAAGTGTTTTCGAGTCTTTAAAATGATTTTCAAAAGTTAGAGCGGATCCCAAAACTATTTTTATATTTAAGATCTTCCTTTTAAAAAGGGGATTTAAATACTCGCTCAAAACCTGGGGGATCCGGCTCGGTGGTGTGTTTTATATTCGCAACAAGGTTGCTGTCTTGGTAAAAGAGTTTTTGATTACTTACCCAATACTCGGGAAGTAAAATTCTTGGAACAAGTTAATCCATTAACAGGCATCGCCTGGGAAATATCGGTGAGTTTTCCTTTCCAACTAGATACGACTTCTTGGTGGAGCCGTATCAACAAGTTTCTACTTGGGGAAAGGGGGGGACGAGCTTTACGTTTCAGAGTCATGGATTTCATCTGAACTAGGAGTGGCGTAAGTGGTCGAGTAGCGCCGGCCCAGCCTTATTATATTGGCCCAAATGGCCTGGAAGTTCCGCTAAGGCGGTCCATTCCTTAGGAGTTCAGTGTTCGGTTGACAAGTAAATCCGACAGGTTCTCCTCTACATGTAGAAAATGGTGGGGTTGTACTACTACGACTGATCATCGTAAGTGGTCTTCCTGGCGCGGTAAACTCCCGTAATGAGTTCATCATCCAATTGGATATTTCTGCAACACTACCCAAAGCACTTCGATAGAAAGGCTACGGTTGGGCGATTGTTGAGTGTTGGCAGGGTCAAGTTTTCAAAATAATGTTTGCATCAAATGAAGTATCTCATAACTTCATTTTATTTTGATGATATTTTAAAGGTTGAATCTATTCAAGTATTATCTTGTAGTCTCGTCTATGTGATGAACTTTGGAAACTAATTATAACTTGAATGGTGGTAGTTCAAGTAGTATTTGGAAAAGATATAAGTATATTGGAGTATTTTGTAACTTCATCTTTTAAACTTATATCTAGTAAATGATTATCTTATGCATGACAAAGATTTTCAGAAAAACGTTGAGACAAGGTTAGATATATGAGATCACCTTGCAACGATATTTTTATACAGTTATACACTGGAATTCTGTGTGTATTATGCATGGAAGAGGACTTCCAATATTTTGAAAAGTATATATGTATATATACTGAATATTTTGCGACTTCATCGCATTAAGATATCAAACTTGGTTCATTTCTTTTGACCAAGACTTTCATGAGTATTATGAGTAGGCTCATATATTGTAAATCATTATACATATTATTTTGGTGGGCTTGCTGCTCACCCTTGCTTTATTTCTTCATCACACAACAACAGTTAGGAAAGATGGCCAGACTCCAGCAGACCCAGCGCAAGCGCGTGGGAAGCGTCCTGTGTCTTCCCGTTGATGTTGTAGCTGCTATAGCTGCAGAGGTAGATCTATTGTAGATCAGACCATCTACTTTTGAGAATCAATTATGTATAATTATAACTTGTGGCAGATAATGGCAATTAACTGTAAATTTATCAAGTAATCATTTTGGGTTGTAATAACTTTTAAATTGTGGATTCAAAGACTTGTACTTATTTAAATTTCATCTCTGAGACTATAACGGGTTGTGGTGTGTGTTAGTGTGGGGTCACAGCATAAGGTTATTTATTAATTAAGTGAAGTGATATTGTGGAAAGAAAGACCGTGACGACCCGGATCCCCGACCCCAGATCTGGGGGTGTTACAGAAATGGTATCAGAGCTAAGCGTTATAAACCTCAGAGATGATGGGACGTTAAGATAATAAGTTAACTAAGATAATAAGAACTCTTGCCAAGTTCATAGTCGGGCTACCTAACGTAGCACTGACAGTTAAAACCCTTATGGGAACCCTTATAAATATCGTGATAGGAGCGTAGTTCGTTATCGTATATGGTAGCGGGACTCCGAACCCTGAGGTTGAGGAGCAACATCGCGATGATATTTTATTACTAATTGGAGATCGGATTGCGGATCCGATAGAGTGTCCTAATGCAGGACCGGATGATGTTGATAGTGAGGATGTAGCGGTTGATGATGTTGTCCTAGAAGGGATAGTTATTGAGGAGGATCCCATGGAGGATCCTGACAAGAATGAATAAAGGACCACTGAGGAATTGATGACCATGGTTAGGGAAACTACCAGAGGTAGGATTGGCCGGTCACTACCGGAGGTTCGTTCAAGTTGTAAAGATAGTAGCCCCTTTAACGCGGCTTACTCGTAAGACTGAGAAGTTCGAATGGACAGAGAAATACGAGAAAAGATTTTAACAACTGAAGCAAAGGTTGGTGGCGGCCCATATGTTGGCGTTGCCGGATGAAAAATGAGATTTTGTGATTTGTAAGTGACGCTTCGCATAAGGAATTAGGGTGCTTCTTATATAGCACAGCAAGATAATCGCGTCTGCGTCAAGACAATTAAGGAAGTATAAAATTCGATATCCCCACCCATGAGCTTGGGCTCGTGGCAATAGTTTTTCCCTAAAGATTGGAGGCACTACTTGTATGGAGAGAAGTGCAAGATTTACACAAACCATAGGAGCTCTAGTACATTTTTGCGTAGAAAGAGCTCAACATACGCCAGAGGAGGCGGTTAGAGCTAATCAAGGATTACGATTATGAGATTCTTTATCATTCGGGGGAAAGCCAATGTGGTGGCTGATGCCCTTAGTAAAAAGGAGAGACTCAAGATGATAATGTCTTTTGGGGAGTTTATAAGAGATTTTGAGAAAATGGAAATAGAAGTGAAGGTAACCGGAGCCGGTACCGAAAAGCTGTTTGAGATTGCAATACAGCCCAAATTATTGGAAAAGAAAATATTGTGCCAGTAAAAGTGATGAATGAAGGCAGAGAGCCAACAAATAGATATGAGATTAATACTGAGAAAGATGATAAAGGAATAATGAGGCATTCCTATAGAAATTGGGTTCCAAATGTTCAAGAGCCTAAAGATGAAATCTTAGATGAAAGCTAGTTTGAGGAATAAGATTTAGAGCAAACCCTGAACGTGATAATCAGGGAGGTCGCAATTAAGATATAAAGAACCCGGAAAATAATAAAGTGGAAAATGAAGATTTTAAATTAAAGATGACTCCAAGTATGGGGAGTAGGAAGAAACATTTAGACTGAGGAAACAAAAGTCGAGCGAGATAAGGAGACCCAAGACGGTACTCCTATACGGTAATTCATGGACCTGTCTAGACAGGACTTAGACTATTATCCCCAACCACCACCTTAAGGAAACAATGCGATAGGAAATTCTTTCAGGACCTTTAAGTCTCTAAGCTCTCAGAGTTCCAAGGAACAGGTTGACCTAGTCGAGGCAAGAGCCTGGCTAAAGGAAATAGAGGAATCATTTGAGATTCTGAATGATTGACGAACCACAAAAGACTGTTTTTGTCACTTACCCTCCTAAGAGAGAGACCACCCGCTGGTGAAAGACCAAGAAAGGCACGGAGCCAGAGGTTAGAATAAACTGATTTAAGTTCAGTCAATTGTTTTCGGGAAAGTAATTCCCAAAGATAAGGAGATAGTGTAAAAGCTTTGGAGCTAGAACAAAAGTGGATGAGTATGATGAATTATGAATCTAAGTTGTAAAAGTTATCAAGATTCGTTCTGAGGACACGAATCCAGAATGACGGGATGTTTGGAATCAATACTTATGTTGTGTTAGTTCATGAAATAATGATAAGAGAAAGGAAAATAAAAAGAAACTGAAGTGGAAAGGAATATAAAGGCATACGAGTTATGTACATTTTATCCCCTTTAAGTTGGGAGGATTCAAGGAAACCTTGAGATAATTCGAAGGATAAATAATGAGACGCGGATAGACTGAGGAGACAAGAAAGTAAGAAATTAAGAAAATTGGGTGAAGGAAGTGACCTTCAAGAAGGTAAAGTGTAAGACCGGTGGCATGATACCCAGAAAGGGAGACGCCAGATATGAAAGATATCCCAACATTGAGATGACTGTTGAGATAAACAACAAAAAGTAAATAAGGAATTATTAAGAAGAAGTTCACGTTGAACATGACCAATATCTTCCAGAACATCCATGTTATCATTACCAAATCAAGAAAGAAAAGTGGATGACCATTGTTATCTTTTGGAGGCCATATGGATTGACCTCAATTTGAATAAGGATGCTATTATGAAGTTAGGTATAGACTATCGAGGTGGGAATGATTGAATAAGACACCCTTATCAGGGATATATGACTTGATTTATCCATGGAAGGATGCAGGTACCTTTTAAAGGTGGAATTAAGGATAGAACATCGGTAACTTAAAATGAATCCTAGGGGAATGCATAAAGGTTGGAATTTCACCCTTAATAGGGACAGTATGAGTTTTGACAGTATGATTTGGAAAGGGTTAATGTAGCAACAACCTTTAAGAATCAGTGGAGAAATTTTTCAGAAGTATATAGACAATGATTCTAGTAATAGTAAATGGTATTTTAATATGCCCTGTATCTAGGGAATACAGGAGGAACGATTGAAGAATAACCTTAGAGGTTTTACAAGGAGAAAGGTAATATTCAAAATTTTCAAGAATAGAAATGTTGATAAAGGAAATATGACGTAATTATAATGTTGCCAAGTGGGGCACGTGTTAAACCACGAGAAAGTATGGATCGAACCAGTAATGGTCGAAATTATTCAGGGCAATTAGGACTTAAGATAAAAGATGTTCTAATTATGATTGAGAGTCAGTCATGACAGTGATTAACCTCTAAAGACTGAGGCAATAACTTATGGAAAAATGGTGATTTTTTTTTACTCATCAGATTTTAAGGAAAGCATTTTCACATAAGCTGTGATTGAAATAAGGTAGAAATTTATTTGGAGGTGGTTAATGTGACATTGACTGTAAGGAAATTTTACTATCAGGAAAGGCCAAAGAGGTGGCCGACACTTTAAAGGTAAGAGGATGATTATAGGCGCTCGTGCGAGAGGAATACAGTGATGATGGTTAAAGTTGTGAAGGTTGTATTATGGTTTGGAAGATTGACTTTCCTTTTGATGACTGTGCAATACCCGACCGTAATAGTAGTTGGTAAAGGTTTAATTCGCGTAATCGCCATGAACGGGCTATCTATCTTAGGAGGTCCTATCTTGAGATAAGCCAGGACCATGTTTCAAAAAGGACTAAACAAACCTTTGAGTTAAGTCTTCTATTGAAGGCATATGATTACGAATGGTATTAACCTGCTATCGTTGCTTTGATTGAAACTCTTCTGCACTTTTATCTGCTTCATGTCATGAAGGTACGTCAGAGTTTGGAGTGTTCTTCATAAATTGTGATTGGTGGTTATGTTAACTCCTTAGGAGAATTAGATACGAGATGTATGGACTCCGTATGGTTAGTTATTAAGATTTCATGGAAAAGGAATGACTACAGTGGGTCAGTGGTGGACCATAGTAAGGCAGCAATGATTCTGCGAGTAGTGAGCTGATTACAACCATGAGAGTTGTATTGGAATGGGTGTTGAGATTGAGTACCACTAATCGGGTCGTGGTAGTGTATAAGTTATCATTGATAGACTAATTAAGTAGAGTATCTACCTATTGAATATTTATTCTTTCTTATCAATAGAGAGCCGTATTATTATACGAGGAAGGTTGCGACGCGAGCATAGAATCCTAGTAACGGTGATATATAGAATGAGATCCCAGATTCGATTTTCGATGTCGAGGGAGTTTCAAAGGTGATTGTGTATAAGCTCGAGGAAGAGCATGGGTCCATAGAATGATGGACGGGATAGAGAAAATATTTAGGCACGTGAAATACGATGCTATAATACTTGATACTGATATAAATACGTTTATGTTTTGTTCTCCTATGACAAACCTCTATAATTCAGAGGTAGGTTCCAAGCCAGATATTTTATGGCAATAAAATTTTTATGAATATACAATTCTCTTCAATTCGTTCTTTTCTCTTCTTTTCATTTCATGTAATCTGAGAAGGACAACCCTTCCAAAAGGGGAGGTATTGCCGAATGACTATCTATCTGTGTGATAGAAGCCGAGTAGGATACCAGCTATTGTTTAATTGCTTGTCAAGTACTAAAGGCTGGCCACCTTCTGTACTAACTATGCAATATAACAAGTGTTCATGATCATAGTGATCTCTCAACAAATTCCTTTACTTCTATTTGATTGATCAAATTTTGGAAAATAGAAACAACTGAAAAAGGAGTAATAAAGTGGTGGTAGTATGCGGAATGGGAACACATTCGTGATACTAAGGTTGACGTGGTTATTAAAAGGTTATAGAACGCTAACGAGCAAAAGTATAACCAGTATAATATTAGGAACGGAAGGTAGTAGCAATTACGAACTGGAAAAGAATGGGTATTGAGAAGCAGAAGCTCTAATGATAAAAGCTATAATGAGAGTCTGTGCAATAGACTTGAAAGAATTTGGAATGATCACTTAATTCGGATTGAGTTATCACGACAATAGATCATATGTCATTATCGAGGTGTCACCTTATGAGATCCTTGAGGGAAGACAATGTCGATCCCCCTTATGTTAGGATGAATTTGTAGAGCGTAAGATGCTCGGACCCGCAGTAGTCCAAAGGACCAAGGATATGATAGATCTAATCAGAGGACGGCTGGTAGTAGCCCAAGATGGACATGATAAGTATGTTGATTTGACACGAAAGGATAAAGATTATGAAATAGGGGACCTAGTAATGATATAGGTATCCCTTGGAAAGGATTGATGAGGTTCGGAAAGAAAGGAAAGCTAAGTCTACAATTTGTTGGACCCTTGGATATATTAAGACGTTTGGGAAGTTAGCATATGAGCTAGCCCTAACCCAGAACATGTAGCTAGTCATAACGCGTTTCATGTATCAATGTTAAGGAAGTGTAATTCAGATACCAGATAAATAGAGGCATATGAGCGCATAGATATGCAACCCGACGTAACCTATATGGAGCAACCAGGAAGGGTTATAGAGTGAAAAGGAACAAGTGCTTAGGAGAAGGATTATCAAACTAGGCAGAGTTTGGTGGTAGAACAACAATGTGGGAAAATTGACTCGAGAGTTAGAAAGTGTAATGCTAAGAAAGTATACCCATTTGTTTTCTATCTGATTCCGGGACGGAATCCTTTTAAGGAGGGGAGACTGTAATGACCCCAATTTTTGAGAAATTTTGAAACCCTTAGGAATAGTGTTTTTGCTGAACGAGAAAACTTTTCATGCCACGCTATGTAGGGGTTCTGTTATTGATCTTATGGGATATTATTAGTACTCTATGAAGTATATAAGTGTATGTAAAGATCGTCAGAATCCAATTCCGAACACTTTGGTTTTTCCCGGAAATCCACAAGATACGGAGAGAATTGAGTATAAGGTAACAGGATAAAAAGGATTTAAATTAAAGGATTATAATAGAGGATCATAAAAAGGAATATAATGTATTGAGAAAGGTTAAGGGAACCTAAGTAATAAGATCCCGGGTATGATCCTTCAAACGATAAACGAGAACGAAAGTTAAGCGAACCGCATAACAGATCAGCGGTCATTAGGCAAACGATTAGGAAGTTAATCAAAAGGGATTAGTAGGAATGATGTCATCCCACCAATAGAAAGAAGACAAGGAAGGAAGGATGACATCATGAGGATGAGGTAAGCATGACATGGGAAGAAGGGAGGTGTGGTTGATTAAGGACCACACAAATTCAAGGGCAAGGTGGTAATTTGCTAAATCAAAAACAAAACCAAGCCAACCAACTAGCAAATCATTTCATCAAAAGTCAAAAAAATCAGCCAAGGCATTGTTCTTCATCTTGCTCACGGCTTTTTGCATTTTTCAAAGCTTAAATTTTCAAAAATCAAGATCCAAGCATCCTTAATTGGTAAGAAAATTCCCTAACCATCTTTATGCTTAGTTATGGCTATATCATGAGTTTAAGCCTTTAATTCTTTCTCTAGCTTCTTCATTTAATCAATGAAGAAGACAATGAATAGTGTTTTCAAGTTTTAACTTGAACTTTTTCTTGTTTTTCTTGAAGATCCAAGCTTTCCTAAGGCTTCTCCAAGCTTCTTAAGGCTTCCTAGCTCCACCCACCAATCCAAGGAAGGTATACCATCTCCAAACCCTAGATTCCTATATAGTATAAGATGATTTTGATTTGTGGGTTGATTGTGAGATGATTTGGAGTTGTTTAAAATTGGGTAATCGCGTAAACATAGCCGTCGTAATGCCCAATTTACCGTAGACTGTTTTTGTTCTTAAGATCAGAACCCTTGAACTCACTGTTAGGTTTTGACCATTGCCATGATTAGATAGTTCATGTTATGAGCTTCGTTTTGATATGTGGTTCGTTTGATTCCGATGAACGGTTTAGGAGAAACGGCCGTTTTAAGTAACGACGTTTCGCGAACGAACCCTTACCCCTCGCCTTACTTTGAAACATAGGTTAAAGACCAAAAAGGGTTAATTAATGTATGAAACATTTATGGTAAGTGTGTTAGGCAGTTGGTAAGACACTCGCGAAGGAATCGCTTTAAAACTCGTAAAGGTTAAATTATTAAAAATGGTGGAGCCGAGGGTACCCGAGTGGCTTAAGCGAATCAGTGAGCGCAAAACAAGCGTTAGAGTCTAAGTTAGTTAAAGTATAGATTTACAAGTGATTTTGGTTTAATTCCAACTTACTTGTTGTTTATAGGTTACCAGACTCGTCCCGAGCCATTCGTAACCCCAGTCGCTCAGGCAAGTTTTCTACCCGTTATACTGTTGCTGTGATGTAAATATATGTATATGCATTATCTTGTGATATTGCATGATTGTTATTAGCAAATTTTGCGATATATTGGAGCATGCTAATATGGTATATATGCATGTCTGTTTCGTAATCTGGTTATCTATCTGTTGATTTCAATGCTTATAGTGCATAATACCTATGCTAGAAATAAGCAAGTAGTTGCGTATACCCTTAGTATAGGGGGTAAAAGGTGAACATATTTCTAAACCGGGAGTCGATGTTCCCGAGTATATTATATATATATATATATAATTATTTATATATATATATATGGATATAGTTTTTTTAAAACTATTAATCGAATAAGGTTTATTCGATAACTTTAACTTTATTTTATTATTGAATATTATTTCAAATATTATTCGAAGGCGTATGACTCCTTTATTTTATTTAATGAATATTATTTATAATATTCATTCGAGGTATTATGACTCAGCTTATTTTATTTATTGAATATTATTTGAATATTCATTTGAGGATCTATGACTCCGATTATTTGCTAAGATATATTCTTTATTTTATTAAAGAATAAGGTGTCGATAATCAAACTTATTTTTGATTATTCAAATAAAGATATTACTTTCGTATAAGTATATCTTTGATTATTTGCTATTCATTTCAAGTATAAGTTTTAATACTTCTACTTCAATTATTTTATAAAGATTATTTTTATGGGAATATTATTTATATAATAATATTCAGACATTTTCTAAATATTCTGGGGACTGATTTACTTCATTAAATCAGTTTTACTCCAAACACTCTTTAAAGTGTTTTCGAGTCTTTAAAATGATTTTCAAAAGTTAGAGCGGATCCCAAAACTATTTTTATATTTAAGATCTTCCTTTTAAAAAGGGGATTTAAATACTCGCTCAAAACCTGGGGGATCCGGCTCGGTGGTGTGTTTTATATTCGCAACAAGGTTGCTGTCTTGGTAAAAGAGTTTTTGATTACTTACCCAATACTCGGGAAGTAAAATTCTTGGAACAAGTTAATCCATTAACAGGCATCGCCTGGGAAATATCGGTGAGTTTTCCTTTCCAACTAGATACGACTTCTTGGTGGAGCCGTATCAACAAGTTTCTACTTGGGGAAAGGGGGGGACGAGCTTTACGTTTCAGAGTCATGGATTTCATCTGAACTAGGAGTGGCGTAAGTGGTCGAGTAGCGCCGGCCCAGCCTTATTATATTGGCCCAAATGGCCTGGAAGTTCCGCTAAGGCGGTCCATTCCTTAGGAGTTCAGTGTTCGGTTGACAAGTAAATCCGACAGGTTCTCCTCTACATGTAGAAAATGGTGGGGTTGTACTACTACGACTGATCATCGTAAGTGGTCTTCCTGGCGCGGTAAACTCCCGTAATGAGTTCATCATCCAATTGGATATTTCTGCAACACTACCCAAAGCACTTCGATAGAAAGGCTACGGTTGGGCGATTGTTGAGTGTTGGCAGGGTCAAGTTTTCAAAATAATGTTTGCATCAAATGAAGTATCTCATAACTTCATTTTATTTTGATGATATTTTAAAGGTTGAATCTATTCAAGTATTATCTTGTAGTCTCGTCTATGTGATGAACTTTGGAAACTAATTATAACTTGAATGGTGGTAGTTCAAGTAGTATTTGGAAAAGATATAAGTATATTGGAGTATTTTGTAACTTCATCTTTTAAACTTATATCTAGTAAATGATTATCTTATGCATGACAAAGATTTTCAGAAAAACGTTGAGACAAGGTTAGATATATGAGATCACCTTGCAACGATATTTTTATACAGTTATACACTGGAATTCTGTGTGTATTATGCATGGAAGAGGACTTCCAATATTTTGAAAAGTATATATGTATATATACTGAATATTTTGCGACTTCATCGCATTAAGATATCAAACTTGGTTCATTTCTTTTGACCAAGACTTTCATGAGTATTATGAGTAGGCTCATATATTGTAAATCATTATACATATTATTTTGGTGGGCTTGCTGCTCACCCTTGCTTTATTTCTTCATCACACAACAACAGTTAGGAAAGATGGCCAGACTCCAGCAGACCCAGCGCAAGCGCGTGGGAAGCGTCCTGTGTCTTCCCGTTGATGTTGTAGCTGCTATAGCTGCAGAGGTAGATCTATTGTAGATCAGACCATCTACTTTTGAGAATCAATTATGTATAATTATAACTTGTGGCAGATAATGGCAATTAACTGTAAATTTATCAAGTAATCATTTTGGGTTGTAATAACTTTTAAATTGTGGATTCAAAGACTTGTACTTATTTAAATTTCATCTCTGAGACTATAACGGGTTGTGGTGTGTGTTAGTGTGGGGTCACAGCATAAGGTTATTTATTAATTAAGTGAAGTGATATTGTGGAAAGAAAGACCGTGACGACCCGGATCCCCGACCCCAGATCTGGGGGTGTTACATAAGGATTGAAGATGCAAGAAGGAAGAAGAAAAATAGAAATGAGAAAATAGGGATAAACAAAAGCAGTAATCTAGCTTATGTTGCTGATACTCCTGGAAAGAAATGTGAAAGATGTGGCTCTGCTAATCATCTATCTCACCTTTGTAAAAAGGTGGTTAGTAAGCCAACTGAAGGATCTTGCAAATACCATGTAGAAGATTTAAATGATCCCTACTCATTTTGTGATAAGTTTGATTGCATCCCTTGCAACTTGAAAGTGATGAAGAGTTGCCACAAACTGAGAGTAGACCTTAAAGAAACAAAAATTGAGTCTACATCGGAAAGGGAAAATGCACAACAATTATTGAATTCTATTTTATCTAAAACCACTCACTCTACTTCTTCCAAATCAGTTAACAAGAAGAAAGTACCCAACACTGCTTGGGTCACTAAACATAACTAAATCTCATTATGCGTAGGGCAAAGTGAATAAAGTTATATGGATTATTGACAGTGGATGTTCCAGATATATGACAGGTGGAAAGGCCTTGCTATCATAGTTTGAGGAGAAAGCTAGCCCACTAGTGACCTTTGGAGACAACAGCAAAGGATTCACAATGGGATATGGCAAGATTATTTCTGAAAATGTTGTCATTGATGATGTAGCACTAGTAGCTGGTCTTGAAGTGAATCTTCTCAGTGTTAGCCAATTTGCAGACAAAGGTTTTGAAGTTCTATTCAACAAAGAAGAATGCACTTTTACCAGCAAGAAAACTGGTGAAGTTGCTCTGAAAGGAGTAAGGAAAGGAAGCTTGTTTGTTGCAGATTTGGACTCAACAAATAAGGATGGTATCTGCTGCTTTTACACCAAGGCATCAGAAGAACAAAGCAATTTATGGCATAAGAAGTTTTCTCACTTGAATTTCAAGGCAATTAACATCTTAGTCAAAAAGAAGTTAGTAAGTGACATGTCCAAACTGGAATTTGCTCAAGTTGAAGTTTGTGAAGCTTGTCAGAAAGGAAAAATGAAAAGATCATGTCATAAGTCAAAAACTGTGAATTTTATATGTGCACCCTTGCAACTTATTCATACAGACTTATTTGGGCCAGTGAATGGCTTATCAATCTCAAGGAATAAATATGCACTAGTGATGGTGGATGATTTCTCAAGATACACTTGGGTAGGGTTCATGTACTCTAAAGATAAAACTCCACACATCATAATTGAGCACATCAAGAAGCTAGAAAAATAGGCCGAAGATTGTAATTGTGTGAAAAGATTGAGAAGTGACAATGGAACAGAATTCAGAAATGCTACATTAAGTGAATTCTGCAAAGACAAAGGCATTGTTCAAAAATTTTCAGCTGCCAGAACACCTCAACAAAATGGAGTAGTTGAGAGAAAGAATAGAACATTGGTTGAAGCTGTCAGGACAATGCTGCAAGATGCCAAGTTGCCAACAAGTTTCTGGGAAGAGGCTGTTAACATTGCATGTTACACTCAGAACATATATCTCTTTAACAAGGCACATGGCAAGTCACCTTATTCAATCATGTATAAGAGAAAGCCTACTGTAAAGCATCTTCATGTGTTTGGAAGCAAGTGTTATATCTTGAAAGACAACTCTGAATATGTGGGAAAATTTGACTCAAAGTTTTTTGAAGCAATTTTTCTGGGATATTCACTGAAAAGAACAGCCTATAAAGTTTATGTGATTGATCAAAAGAAGATTATGGAGGAAACATATGTGACCTTTGATGATGAAAAATGTCCAGGCTTGAAATGCCTTGTTAATAATGAAGCTGAAGCCCTGGCATTTGAAAACCTCAACATTGATAGTGACTCCGATGGAGAAGATGAAGTTGATGCACAACAGATATTAAATGAAGAGATTACTCAACAAGAAAATCATGAAAATAGAAACTCATCTCAAACACCTGAATTTGAGAGCACAAACTCAGGGGGAGAAAGAGAAGAAGAAAACAGCAGTCATACCAACAATGAAGAAAACAAGATGGGTGAAAATGGCATAGTTACCAGAAACAAAGCAAGGTTGGTTGCAAAAGGCTACTCACAAGAAGAAGGAATTGATTATGATAAAACCTTTGCTCCAGTTGCAAGACTTGAAGCTATAAAAATTTTTGTAGCATTTGTTGCACATTCAAACTTTAAAGTGTATCAAATGGATGTCAAAAGTGCCTTTCTGAATGGTGAGCTAGAAGAGGAAGCTTATGTGCAACAGTCACCTGGCTTTGAAGATCCAAAATTTCTAAATTTTTTGTTCAAGTTACTCAAGGCTCTATATGGACTAAAACAGGCACCTAGAGCTTGGTATGACACACTATCTGATTTTCTACTAAAGCATGATTTTACTAGAGGAACCATTGACAAGACTCTCTTCTACAAGAAACATGGTGAAGATATGATCCTTGTTCAGATTTATGTGGATGATATCATCTTTGGTTCTACTAATGAGAAGTTCTGCCAAAGATTCTCCAAGCTCATGCAAAGTGAATATGAAATGAGTATGATGGGGGAACTGTGTTACTTCCTTGGACTTCAAGTCAATCAAAGAAATGATGGTATCTTCATCAGCCAAACCAAATATGTCAAGGATCTATTAAAAAAGTTTGGAATGATTGATTGTTCACCTGCATCTACACATATGTCTACTGCAACAAAGTTGGATGAAGATAAAAAGGGCAAGAGTGTAGATATCTCAAGCTATAGAGGGATGATTGGATCATTGCTTTATTTAACAGCAAGTAGACCAGACATCATATTTGCAACATATCTATGTACAAGATTTCAAGCCAATCCTAAAGAATCACATTTGATGGCTGTGAAAAGGATTTTCAGATACTTGAAGGGGACTCATAACCTGGGATTATGATATCCTAAGGGAACTGATTTTGAAGTTGTTGGTTACACAGATGCAGATTTTACTGGATGTAGGGTTGACAAAAAGAGTACCAGTGGAAGCTGTTAATTTCTTGGACAAAGACTTGTATCCTGGTACAGCAAGCAACAATAATTTGTATCTACTTCTACAGCTAAAGCTGAATACATAGCTGCAGGAAGTTGTTGTGCTCAAGTGCTTTGGATTAGAAATTAGCTAATAGATTTTGGCCTAATGTTACACAAAATTCCTATTATGTGTGACAATACTAGTTCTATATCTATAGTAGCTAATCCAGTTAATCATTCTAGGACAAAGTGTAAGGCCCTCCAAACCCGGGGTATAATTCTTGGGGTTACGAGCTAATCACCAAACCTGTACAATCTTATTAATAAATAATAAAGAAATGAAACTAAACCCCTTTAACACTAACCAGGACCTTTTTAGGTTGAAGTATGAAAACAAGAACCACTAACTACTTTTATTACAAACCAACATTCAAAATCTCACAAACTCTTTTTTTATTACAAACCATTGTCTAATTCATTTTAAACTAAGTTCATCTTTTATTCAAATACACATACTATCTATCAACACTCCACCTGCTCGGGCAACTCAAACTTTCTTCCTGGATTGGGATCAGCACCTTGGGTATGAGAGGATCCCGAGGCTTGACCCGCTTCTTTACCACTCGAGTCCTGATGGGTTTCATATTCCTTTTTAACTGAAAATAATAAGGTGAATAACAACAAAAGGGGTGAGCCAAAAATTGCTCAACAAGTCCACAAAATATAAATAGTGTTAAAGCAATTTAAATGAATTCGTAACCCAGGTATATCTGCAAAGATATAACCTCACGAGAATAGAAAGAAGGCCATTACGGGCGAATACAAACGAACTAAACTGGACTCAAGTTCGCAGCTATACCCTGCTGATCAACCAGGATACAGTGCAGATCTATATCTCACTATATAGATCCCATCGGGCACCCAAGAACTACGACCTATCTCAAGGATCCGGTTTTGTTCTGGTCCTTAGGATTAAGTAAACTTAATCCCCAAAGTAGTATTATCCAGTCCCTGGAATAGCAACCGGAACAATCAGTATGCTTTGATATATTCTAATCACCAGAATATATCAATAATTGTGAATGAAAATTGGAATATGAACAATGAATTCAAATGAAAAGAATAAATCAAGAATCGAAATGGAATATGAATAAGAGAATTAAAAGAGTACAAGCGTAATAAAAATTTGAAATGAATATTATTATTCTGAAAGTAGAATAGGGGAGAAACTTGCCTTCTGCGCGACTTACTGCAATTAAATCACTTTCGTCTATCACCTACTTGACCTGCCTTGCTGGCTTAGCTTCTGTTAGCAAAATAGACTGGTTAAGTCATTTTGTACTTCAATTGCATCTTGAATTGACTTCATTTCGTTCCTATTATCTACCCATGCGCTCATGACTGACTCTTATATTACATATAAGCAAGTAAGACTCGATTAACCACATAATACACATAAGCACATAATCATTTTTTTTATAGTTAAAATAAATTTTAGAATCAAAATCGACTCGCTGATTACTCCGCTGATCACCTTTTACCTCATTTCCCATTTTTTCCGGAATTCTTCGGACGCGTCTCGGCACGCATTTCGACTGATAATCAAGTAATTAATAAATTCAATTAATTTCTAGAAGAAATTAGGTCTTCATATTATTTTTAATGAAAAGAATTCATTTTTCTGAGTAAAATGGCTTTCGTTTCGCTCAATTCGGACTAACGGTTGAATTATTATCAATTAAACACTGATAATTCAATTTATTATTCAATATAAGTAATTATTACAAATTTTTAAATCCTAAAATAATTATTTAAGAAAAATCAAAGTCAAAAATAATTTTTTTATAATTTTTGGAGTTAAAATGAATAAGTTATGATTTATTGAAAGTTATTTGATTAATTATCGGAATAATTAATCACTTAAATGATTTAATAAATAACTAACTAATAAATAATTAATAAATAATTATTTAATAATTTAAAATAATTAATCCCTAATTATTAGGATTAATCACAATTTATTACAAATATTTAAAACTTATCGTTATTTATTCGATTAGATCGATTATTTATAAATAAATAATCGATATCATTAACTGGTACGTTAATTATTAAATAAATGAGTTATTATTTGAATCATATTTCAACTCAACGATCCACTACTCGTATTTCTACGAGTTATTCGCATTTCTCGCATAATTATCGAAACATTACCGTTATTATTACAGTTTATGCGACTTAAATTAACTATCTGTATTTAATTACCCGCGACGAGTAATTATTACGATATTTTATGAATAATTAACTATCGTCTGAATAATAATAATAATATTAATAATCGAACTTATTGTTCAATTACTCGTATAATTACGAGTTATTCGTTTTATTCCCCTAATTATCGAATCTTTAATCATAGTATTCGATTAATTTTAATACTTAATTATTAAATAATTACTTAATTACTAAATAATAAATAAATAAATAAATAAATAAGTAATTAAATACTTAACTAAATCACTATATTCGAATTTATAAATTAAGAAAATAATTTAGGAATTATTAATAATATTTTTCAGAATTTAAAACTAATTTTTAATTGATTATCAGAATTAATAAAACTAATTTTATTTTATAAAAATATAATTAAATAATTAAAAATCCAGAAACATTTGTCAGAAACCAACCATCTGACAAAACAGATCAAAACTGGGTCAACCACACGGGTCAACCGGGTCACCATCCGGGTCATGAAGAACATGACCGGATTTTTCCAGAATCCGGCGACTTCACCGGATTCTGGTGAATCAATTACAGCCCCAAATCAACACCGTTTGATACGGTTCTTGGGTGCTTTTCATTGCAAATCAACACAGCAATCTAATCATAATCAAAACATCCCGGAATCATCCCTGTAACAACTTCTCCGGCCAAAATCGATCAAACACCGACTTCAAGTCCTAACAAAAACCCATCTTTTGATTCTGTAAACGAAACTTAACGTTCTATAGTGCAAATTAAAGCGAAGAACGTATACAATCAAAGTTGTTAGGTCCCAATATGTTTGTAGAAGGGGGGTTGAATACAAACTATACCGTTTAATCGAATAAAATGCGGAATAAAAATTGAAACAAAATTCAAGTTAAATAAAACTTTTATTAAACTTGAAATGTGTTACAACAACGGTATCTGTTACAAGGAATTAATCTCAAATTAATTATCACAAATTTAGAATAAATTCGACATGAACTTTTTCTATTTTTGCAATAATTAGAATCAAATGCTAAAAGCGATTTGAGATTAAGTTCTAGGGATTTTGATCCGCTAGATAGTTACACAAGAACAACAAAAGAATTTCTAGTGGATTGGATTTAACAATAACTGCTAGAAATAAATGCTCTGAGAATTTTACAATAATTTCTCTGCTTCTGTTTGTTTTGTGTTCTTCAGTGGTTGGCTGTGTATTCAATTGTGTTGATAAAATGATCTGCTTCTGTTTGTTTAAGTAAACAGATCACTCGAATTGAATCAGCATGACATTCGGCAAGACAATCCAAAATGAACTAGCAAGACAATCCAAAATGAACTAGCAAGACAATCCTTTGAACTGGTAGAACTTTCGGTAGGACAATTACTTGACTTGGAAAGACTATCGGTAGGATAATAGAATGACTTGGTAGAACTATCCAGAAAGACTTGGTAGGACTTTCGGTATGACAATCTAATTGTCATACCAGTTCAAATCTGTTTTGCTGATTTTCTTTTTGAATATAAATCCAAAATCATTTCTGAAAAATGCATAATATTAATTCAGAATTAATTAACCAATTAATTCAATTAATCAATAAATTAATCTTTGCAGATTTAATTTATTTTCTTAATTAAATTAAATGACTTAATTAATTAATAGAGAATTAATACTACTCTTGAACAGCAACCACTCTTCTGACAATCTTCTGAAAATTACTGAATCCATTTCACCACTTGAATGTTGACACTCGATGTACTGTCTGGTTCATGAATGACTAACTTCTGTGATGTTTCTCCAAGTCTTGATTTTCTTCAGATTAAATTCCTGTTTAATTGATACCCTGACGAGATCTCTGTCACTTGGTTAAATCTACAATCTTGATTTATATCACTGAGGCTTGATCAATTACTTGAGCTTCTTCCAGTGAATCTTCAAGTCTGTAGATGAACAATGTTTCTTAACCCTTTGACAGATGTTACTTTGTGAGATCTCTCCGACGATAGATCCACTATTTACTTATTACATTCTTATTTGAGTTGAGTTAAATCCTCGAATAAACAAATAGGCTTAACATATGCCTTTAAATCTCCCCCTATTTGTTTGTTAGACAATAATAACAAATACCTAGAGGATAACTCAAATGACAAATAAGAAAAAGATATGAACAGTAATGCAAAGTAAATAGCAGAAAAGTTCTGGATTATATTTAACATTTTCCAGATTCCAAAAGAAATTTACAAGTGAATACAAGATAGATGTTCCTCTAGCCTGAACATATAACTACATTAGTCTATCTTGATTCATAAAGCTCTAATCATATTACATTGAGTTTTGAGCTAATTGACTTCAGTTGTCTTCTCTTCTGACTTCACCTTCTTCTAAATCTTGAAGCAACTCCTTGTCAAAGACACGATCCTTTTCTGAAGTGAAGCTTGCTGGTCTGACTGGTTGACCTCCAACTGACTTCAGCTTATTCTTGAACTGATTGTACCTTTTAATATTCTTTTCACAATAAGCTTGAATCAAATCAGCAGCTTGAGTCTTCAACATGGATGAGTATCCAGCCGTTCTTAAATGATGTTCCATCCAGACCAGATGCTTAGCTGAGTAGTCTTTAAGAGATTGTGTATCTAGCTGACAGATTTGAAGACAATCAGACTTAAAGAATCTCACCTGATGAGGATTGTTGACCACTTGAGGACTAGCCCTGCTGGCAAACTCTTTAAGCCTTTCTCGAAGAACTTCATTCAATTCTGAGCTTCTTTTTACTTTGTTGAGAAGAACCCAAATCTCTGACAAAGAACGATTCTCAAACAGATGAAGTGACACCTTGAAAGATCCTTCACTCTGACAATATACAAAAATGCTCATCTCATTTAGGGATCTGTCAAAAGCAGCTGTGATCCTTGAGACTTCAGTCTTTATAGCATTCATGTACATGTCATTGTTAGGATTTGAGATTTCCAGCTTGTCAAGAAGATGTAGGAACTGCCTATCATTGTTAGTGCTCAGCTGAGGCATATCAAGTACTTTCCTAGCCTCATCCCATTTTTCACCAATCTTCAGTCTTACATCTCTTCTCCTTTCTTTGGCTTTAATGTCATGAAGACGTTGTTTTTCAAGAGTTTATGTTCATTCAATGCTTTTTCTCATGTCAATGATCTGGGATACCTTTTTGAGTTCAGCTTCTTTTCTTTTCAAGTCTGATTGCTGTTGCTAAAACTCTTTCTCAAAGATAGGATCCACTGTAGCTTCCTCTTCCCATTCTCCAAAATCACTTTCCTCTTCAGCTTCATATAAACCATCTTTATCTTCCAAGACTGGTTCAGTGGGAATGTCAAAAATATCAAAGTCATCCTGTTCTCCACTGTAGTAGACATCATCAGCCTTTCCTTTGTCTCTAGCAGAGGTATCTTTTTCTTTTCCCTTTCCACTACTCCCTTTCTTCTCCCCCTTAGTTGAGGGATCCTCTACTGACTTTCCTTTAGAACCTCCATGACCTCCATCACCTCCAGAGCCTGAGCCTCCACCAGACGGCCCTTCAAAGTAAGTTCTTTGTTCTTCATTAGGGCAGTGAGAATTCTTGATCATGAAATACAAGTGTTTCATCCCTTCATTGAGATGTTCCATGCCCGTTTCTATCTTTAGAAATCTGGAGGAGTCCAGTGAATGATTCATTTCAACCAGGTCTTCAAGAGAAGTCATTCTTGTATGTAGAGAGCAGAAGTTAGAAATGTCATCAGCTGATAAAGTTGGAGTTTCCTGAATGGAATTGAGCTTTGGTATGACAGTGGTCTTGAGATCTGAGATATCATTCCTGATGAGTGCCAGCTGATTGTTGACAGAGGTGGAAGAAGAAGACCGTTCAACCACTTGTGCTTTGAATGATTTAGCTTCAGCTTGGCTTTTAGAAAGTTCTTCTTTTAAAGCAGCAATTTGAGCTAACAGGTTTTCAGTGTCTGTGTCTGTGTGTGCTCTCACCTGAATTTCACTCGTGTTTGGTTCACTCACCTCACGTGCTTGTGTTTCTCTCAATATAATTGCTCGTGAGGAGTCTTGCTGTTCTTTTGTACCTGCAATTAAAATCACCCTAGCCTCTTCAAGAGAGGTCAGTGGTGGTGCAATGGGAATTCGTGAGTCCCGATCCTCATTCAAACCTATCATTTCATGTGAAATAGATGTCTGAATTGCTTCAGGGATAGATTGACCGAGTTGCCTTCCACTTTCTCCAGATAAATCTGCGAGTGGAGAATCCCGTGAGGGAGCCAGAGGTGTTGGATCTGGGAGGGGAGAAAATGACTCTATTAAAGGTGTCTGAGAGTCAGATTTTCCCTCAGAAGCATGTGACTGCTCTTCTGCCGTAACTATGGCAGGCACTGTAACCGACTCTATGTGCAATCCTTGCTCTGTGTCCTGAGTAACATCTGTGGGTATGTATGGTTCCATTGTGAGTAATGGAATTGTGCTTGACTCAGTACAGGATGCCATGGCCCTATGGCGAATTTTAGTAGATTCATCCTGTTGAGAGGATGTTTCTAGTAACTGTTCAGTGGCCTTTTCAAAGTCCATGTCCTGTTGGGAGGACAAGGATGGGCTTTCAGATGCCTCAGTAAATGTTCTTCTTTTCTTCGGAGGAGGCAGAGCTGAGGGTTCATTCACATCCACCAATACACTACTTCCTACTACCTATAATAGAAGAGCATCTGATGTTGGAGGAGCCTGGGTGGCTTGAACCACTGGAGGTTGAGCTTGTTGTTCATGACCGGGAAGATTGAAAATAGGTAAGGGAATATAAGTGGCCATGAAAGTAGATACAAGTACTGGAACTTGCATGAATTTGAAAGTTGTGTCTTGGCGGGTGTAAATCTTTTTGCTTACAGGAGGGGGTTCGGTTACTGCGGAGTTAGAAAAAAGGGCTTTGTGCTCAGGTGTGAGAAGATGATCTGCTATAAGCATGAGAAAACGAGCATAGTAACACGAGACCCTACGATTTGTAGAATGATCACGTAAAACAGTAGTGAGACGTCTCAAGAGAATGGGTAAAAGTAGTTTGCCAAAATTGATCCTTTGATTGAAAATAACCGCAAGACCAATATACTGCAGAGTGGAAGTGATGTTGTGAAAGTTGGATTTAGTGCAGTTGGCAAACACTTTAGAAAGAGTATCGAAGAAAATGTCCCATTCAGACACCAAATTGGATTTTGAAAGTTTGGTTAAATTGATCACCCCCTGATAGTGAATAGCATGGAAAAAGTTTAAAATATCATTTTCAGAGGGCAAATTACAGAAATTGTCCATAGGAAAATTTAAAGCTTGATTGACGACCGTTTCATCAACCACATACTGTGTGTTTGCCACGGTGAATGAAAACGATTTAAAATCATCGGCCACAGTAGAGGTTGTGCAAATCAGTCTTAGCAGATCAACATTTAAAATCACATTTGATTTAATAGCAGAGCTAACAATCGAATGGTCATTTAAAAATCTAATCCATGGCTTAAATTTTTCTACATCACATTTATCTGGATTAAAATAACCAACAAGATTATGCGAAACAATTTGGAAATTGAGAGCCATTTAAAAATATAATAAAACACACACTTTCAGAATTTTAAGAATGATATTAAGAAAATTCGAATAAAAAAAAATTTAATAATTCGAATTAAGTCAATTATATTCAAAAAACTTAGAAAGTAATGTATCTCGTTAAAATTCTTAACTCGCAATAACAAATCTGAAAAACCGCACAAGACACAAAATAATAATAAATAACACAAGAAAAACACACAAAACAAAACAAAAGTTAATACCCAATTATAAATAAGCACACACAGATTTAAAGAACGAGAAAAACGATTCGAAAATGAAAAAAGTTTTGAAAAAATTTGGCAGCACTTCCTCACTGTATGAATACACACGTATGTATATGTAACAGTGAAGTGTGCTAAGTAAAAACTCGAGCAAAAGAAATATTAATGGCGGTTTAGATGGTTCGAAGAGAGAGAGAAGAGAAACAGTTGAGTTTTGAAACGAAAAGAGAAAGAGAGACTGTTGAAATTTTTTTTTAAAAAAATAGAGAACTGAACTGATGAAAATAAAACAGACACAAAAACGATTAAGTAGTATAACTGGTATGACAATCCGGGATTGTCATACCGATTGTCATACCAGCTTAAAGACAGAAAAAAAAATAAAAGAAATAAAATTAATAAACACTAAATATATATAACTGGTATGACAATCTGATAGTCATACCGATAGTCATACTAGTATAAAATAAAAGAAAAAAATATATATATATAAGGTTTATAACTGGCAAGACAATTGATAGTCATACCGATTGTCTTGCCGGTATAAAACTATACTGATAACCAAAATAACACAGTTATATGCTGAAATGACTTTCAGCAAGACAATTTCAATTGTCTTGCCGATTGTCATTCTGGAAATAAAACAATTATAAACAGAATTAGTATGTACATATTTATATATATGTACTGAAATGATTTTCAGCAAGACAATTTTAATTGTCTTGCCGATTGTCATTCCAGTAGAAAGATAATTATATACTTACAGAAAATATTTATAAAAACAAAGACAATATTCAGAATTAATTATTTTTATTCCAAAAATAGATTTCTATTGAATTTTAGCAAATAAAATTCATAGAAAAATATTTTTAGAGAAAATAAAATATTCTGAGATATTTGAAATTAACAAGTAGAGTAAATAAAACAGATAAGATAATATAAATTACATAAAAATAAGCAGGAAATATTGGAAAATGATAAAATAAATTTGCAAATGAATTTTTCATTTATGAAAAATTCATTTGTAAATTCACTCAAGAACAGATTTCAGATATTCACAAGTTTAATCACTACACCTATTCAACATACCCAATTTACCAACTAATTTGGTAAATGTGGATTCATCAAGAGGTTTAGTGAAAATATCTGCTATTTGTTCTTCTGTTGGAACAAAAAATAGTTCAACAGGACCATTCATGACGTGCTCTCTAATAAAATGATACCTGATGTCGATGTGCTTTGTCCTCGAGTGCTGCACAGGGTTGTTGGTGATGGCTATTGCACTTGTATTGTCACATAAAATAGGAATTTTGTTCAATACAGAGCCATAGTCTCGTAGCTGGTTCCTAATCCACAAGATCTGAGCACAGCAGCTTCCAGCAGCAATATATTTAGCCTCGGCCGTTGAGTTGGAAACTGTTTGCTGTTTCTTGCTGTACCATGAGACTAGCCTGCTACCTAGGAATTGACAACTCCCTGAGGTGCTTTTCCTATCAACAACACTTCCTATGTAATCTGAATCTATGTAGCTTGTGATATCTACCTTAATGGAGTTTTCACATGGTCCAAGCTTGACAGCTGTAGTTGACGGAGTCCTTGCTGATGCAGAATCCTCTAGATTGTACTTTTTGAGGAGTTCTTTGAGATACTTGGATTGACAAATAAAAGTTCCATCTAACCTTTGATTTACTTGTAATCCAAGAAAGAACTTCAGCTCTCCCATCATGCTCATTTCAAATTTGTTGTGCATTAACTTAGAAAATCTCTTGCAGAGATTATCATTAGTAGACCCAAATATTATATCATCCACATAGACTTGGACTAATATAGTATCATTCTTATGCTTTTTAGAAAAGAGAGTTTTGTCTATGACACCTCTAATAAAGCTATTTTCAAGAAGAAATTCAGAGAGAGTGTCATACCATTTTCTCGGAGACTGTTTGAGTCCATAGATAGCCTTGAAAAGAAAGAAGACAAAATCCAAATGATCTGGATCTTCAAAACCAGGAGGTTGCTCTACATATACCTCTTCATCCAGCTTTCCATTCAGAAAGGCGCTCTTGACATCCATTTGATAAACTTTAAAGTTAGAGAATGCTGTAAATGCCAAAAATATCCTGATAGCCTCTAGTCTAGCCACTGGAGCATAGGTTTCATCATAATCAATGCCTTCAGCTTGAGAATACCCTTTAGCTACCAGTCTTGCTTTGTTTCTTGTAACTACACCATCTTCATCTAGTTTATTCCTGAATACCCTCCTAGTACCAACAGATTTCTTGTGTGTAGGTCTAGGTACCAGTTTCCAGACTTGTTGACTTTTAAACTGATTGAGTTCATCTTGCATAGCAATCACCCAATCTGGATCAGTCAGTGCTTCCTCAATCTTCTTAGGTTCCATCTCAGAAAGAAATCCTGAGAACAGACACTCATTTTGAGTAACACGTCTAGTTCTGACTCCAACATCTGGATCACCAATAATCAACTCAAAAGGATGAGCTTTATTCCAGACAGTCTATCTTGGAAGATTTGATCTTGATGATTCGCCTTGAAATTCATTGGGATGTTGTGTCCTACTAGTTGATCCTTCAGCATCTCCCCCTGAGTTGTTGCCATGTTAACTTGAAGATTCTTCATCAGTAGCAGTGGTATCTCCATTGTTGCCAAAGTTTCCATCACCATTACCTTGAGTATCATCATGATTAACAGGTTCTTCACCAGCAACAACCTCAGGTTCTTGACCATGTTCTGATTCTGAATCTGACATATCATCAAACTTCAGTTTCTCAGAAGGATCTTCAGTTTGGATACTAGGGAGTTTAGTGTCATCAAATGTAACATTGACACTTTCAGTTACTTTGTGTTGATCAATGATATACACTCTGTATGATCTTCTTCCATATCCAACAAAAATACCCTCATATGCCTTTGCCTCGAATTTACCACGACGATCATCTCCATCCTTGAGCACGAAGCATCTGGCACCAAATATATGAAAGTATTTGATAGAAGGTTTCTGTTCATTCAAAATCTCATAAGGAGTTTTCATGAAGTCTTTGTTGATTAGAGTTCGATTCTGAGTATAACATGCAGTATTGACAGCTTCAGCCCAAAAGTACATTGGAAGACCTGATTCACTTAACATCGTTCTTGCGGCTTCAATCAATGTACGATTCTTCCTTTCTACCACTCCATTTTGCTGAGGGGTTCTAGGAGCTGAAAATTGTCTGGTAATCCCTTTGTCTGTACAGAATCCATTGAGAAGTGAATTCTTGAATTCTGTTCCATTATCTGACCTTATTGCTCTAACAGGGACATTAGAATCTAACTCAATCATCTTGATATGATCAATCACAACTTGTGGTGTTTCATCCTTAGAGTGAAGAAATAAAACCCATGTATACTTGGAATAGTCATCAACTATCACAAGATAGTAACACTTCTTTGACATCGAAAGGACATTAACTGGTCCAAATAAATCCATGTGCAATAATTGCAGAACACCAGTTATGGAAGATGTGTCAGTGCCTCTGTGACTTGCTTTCTTTGACTTTCCTTTCTGGCAAGCCTCACATAGTCCTTCTGGGGAGAATTCTAGCTGAGGCAGACCTCTGACCAATTCTCTTTTGACAAGAGAATTCATTGTTTTGAAATTGAGATGAGAAAGTCTCTTGTGTCATAGCCAACTCTCATCTGACGATGCCTTTGCATAGAAACAATTGACTTTAGGATTGCTTCCAGAGTTCATGTCAGCTACGAACAGATTTCCTTTCCGGATTCCCATCAAGGAGGGTTTTTCACTTTTCTTGTGCAGAATCTGACACTTCAGCTTGTCGAATAAAACATTGTAGCCGTTGTCACAGAACTGACTAATGCTAAGCAGATTGTGTTCAAGTCCTTGCATAACATACACATTTTCAATGATAACATTTCCAGCTAGCAAACAGCCATATCCCTCCGTTAAACCTTTGTTGTTATCTCCAAAGGTAACCACTGGGCCAGCTTTCTCAACCACATTTGATAGCAGTGCTCTATCTCCGGTCATATATCTTGACGATCCGCTGTCAAGAATCCACACTACCGGTTGTACCTGTTTAATGCCCTGCAATATAAATGGATTAGACCTTCTTCGGAACCCAAGCTTGGATGGGTCCGGCATACTTGTAAAATTGGCCTTTATCAGTCAAAACAACATTCTTAATTTTAATATTCTCAACGTTCTCAATGACTGAACATTTGACCTTGTGAACAGCCTTGACAAATTTCTGTTTAGGCTTAGGCACAAATGTCTCCTTTCTAGCTTTAGGAGGACTAGCAGTCTTAGACCTATCATGCTTTCTATTATTCACATGCTGACGAGGAGTAGTCTTATCATTAGAAACATGCTTACCATTAAAATAAACATACATCAGATTAAAAGCACAAGACATACAATTAGGAACACCACATGCTTTATGAGAGGGATTAACAATAGGCAACTTATGCATGGTAGACATGGCATTGTGTTATCCAACTCATGTGTGTCTGAGTTAGTCTCAGTTGCTTTCACAACCTTGACTGGAACTTTTGACACACTTGACTTGGAGACAGCTTTCTCATTAGCATTATCTTCAGCACGGATTTCTTCTTGAATAATAAATGAGGTCTCATCAAATGGTTCAGCAATTGATTCTTTATAGAGGGGTTCATCAACACCCTTAAGCACATGTGGTACTTCCCTGCCTTTAGCACAGACATGAGGAGGGGAGTTTATGCCTAATTTTCCAATAGCAGCATTGTAATCATAACCTATTCCAGATGTTTGATTAACAGCTTGCTTATTGTAAAACTCTTTGGACTTCGAACAAGAATTAAAGTAAACTTTAACCTTAGCCTCAAGACCGGTGATCTTGTCTTTGAGAATAGTTTCAAGTTGTCTATAACAGTCAACTCTATTCTCTAGAAAAGATACTTGTTCTTTTAATTTATCTTGATTAATGTGCACAAGTCTTAATTCATTGACCTCTTTCTCAAGGTCTTTGATTTGTTGATTTAACAATTCATTATCACGATGAGCACAATCTAAGGAACCTCCTAGATGATAAACTAATTCAGCATCAGTAAATTTTACCTCTTTTCTTGACGATGAGGTATTTGCATCACTAGCCATGAGAGCAAGATTCCCAACTTCTTCATCTTCATTGTCAGTATCATCCCAGCTTCTTCCCTTTTCCAGGTAAGCCCTTTCAGATTTACTCTTCTGATTAGAATCATAAGAGTTCTTCCTAAATTGTTTTAGCTTCCTGCATTCTGTGGCAAAGTGTCCCAACTCATTACAGTTGAAGCATCGAATGGTGCTTCGATCAACCATCCATGTTTTGTACCCACCACTGCTGGTGTTAGAGGATGAAGATCCACCTTTCTGGAATCTGTTGTAGTTGGACTTGTACTTGAACTTGGGATTCCTTTTGAATCTGACATTTGAGAATCTCTTGACAATCAGGGCCATTGACTCATCCTCCAATTGCTCCAGTTCTTCCAAGGAATAAAAATCATCTCCTGATTCATTTGTAGTAGGAGGATCAAATTCTGCTACTATCATATTTTCTTCAACCTTGGAAGACTGTACCATTCTTTCTGACTGTTGAGATTATTGTTGATATTGTGGTTGTTGTTGTTGTTCATCAGCTACTAGAGCAGTAGACGTGCTGACCACTCTTCCTTTCCCGTAAACTTCCTTCTGCTGAATCTGCTCCAACTCATAAGTCTTTAACACACCATAGAGCCTTTCCAAAGAAATCTCACTTAGATCTCTTGCTTCTCTTATGACAGTGATTCTATGTTCGAGATGAGTTGGCAGTGTTAAAAGGAACTTTTTGTTGACCTCCCTGATGGAATAGTATTTACCATTAATGTTCAGGTTGTTGATCAATGCATTGTACCTCTCAAACACTTCAGTGATTCCTTCTCCTAGATTGGATTTAAAGTATTCATACTCAGAGGTTAGGATTTCTAACTTGTTCTCCCTAACTTCCTCTGTGCCTTCATTAATAACCTCAATAGTTTCCCAGATATGTTTGGAATCTTTACAATTCATCACATGTCTATTCATCAAGGGATCAAGGGAATCTACTAAAATTAATTGAAGGCTAGCATCCAGGGAGGCTTCTTCTTTTTCAGCAGGAGAAAAATCCTCAGGATTCTTTACATAAGTTCTAGCTTTGGTGATCACCACATCATTTTCTATTACCTCTGGTTCAATAACCATAGAAATTTTTGGACCCTTCTTTAACACTTCCAGATATTTGGGATTAGCAACTTGTAAAAACAATAGCATCTTCTTCTTCCACATGATATATTTTTCTTTATCGAATAGTGGAATTTTAACGGTTCCAACTTTTTGTGTAGTCATTATGAATTTTTTTTGAGTGAATAAAAAATTCAAGGAGTGAAAGAAACACAAAAGTCTAGGATCTTGATTTGTACGTTAATCAGAAGGCTCTGATACCAATTGTTAGGTCCCAATATGTTTGTAGAAGGGGGGTTGAATACAAACTATACCGTTTAATCGAATAAAATGCGGAATAAAAATTGAAACAAAATTCAAGTTAAATAAAACTTTTATTAAACTTGAAATGTGTTACAACAACGGTATCTATTACAAGGAATTAATCTCAAATTAATTATCACAAATTTAGAATAAATTCGACATGAACTTTTTCTATTTTTGCAATAATTAGAATCAAATGCTAAAAGCGATTTGAGATTAAGTTCTAGGGATTTTGATCCGCTAGATAGTTACACAAGAACAACAAAAGAATTTCTAGTGGATTGGATTTAACAATAACTGCTAGAAATAAATGCTCTGAGAATTTTACAATAATTTCTCTGCTTCTGTTTGTTTTGTGTTCTTCAGTGGTTGGCTGTATATTCAATTGTGTTGACAAAATGATCTGCTTCTGTTTGTTTAAGTAAATAGATCACTCGAATTGAATCAGCATGACATTCGGCAAGACAATCCAAAATGAACTAGCAAGACAATCCTTTGAACTAGTAGAACTTTCGGTAGGACAATTACTTGACTTGGAAACACTATCGGTAGGACAATAGAATGACTTGGTAGAACTATCCAGAAAGACTTGGTAGGACTTTCGGTATGACAATCCAATTGTCATACCAGTTCAAATCTGTTTTGCTGATTTTCTTTTTGAATATAAATCCAAAATCATTTCTGAAAAATGCATAATATTAATTCAGAATTAATTAACCAATTAATTTAATTAATCAATAAATTATTCTTTGCAGATTTAATTTATTTTCTTAATTAAATTAAATGACTTAATTAATTAATAGAGAATTAATACTACTCTTGAACAGGAACCACTCTTTTGACAATCTTCTGAAAATCACTGAATCCATTTCACCACTTGAATGTTGACACTCGATGTACTGTCTGGTTCATGAATGACTAACTTCTGTGATGTTTCTCCAAGTTTTGATTTTCTTCAGATTAAATTCCTGTTTAATTGATACCCTGACGAGATCTCTGTCACTTAGTTAAATCTACAATCTTGATTTATTTCACTGAGGCTTGATCAATTACTTGAGCTTCTTCCAGTGAATCTTCAAGTCTGTAGATGAACAATGTTTCTTAACCCTTTGACAGATGTTACTTTGTGAGATCTCTCCGACGATAGATCCACTATTTACTTATTACATTCTTATTTGAGTTGAGTTAAATCCTCGAATAAATAAATAGGCTTAACATATGCCTTTCAAAAGCCCTAACCTTTTAAGAACCAAAGATTCACAAAAATCATCGAGTTATAATTTGGAAATTCGGTATAAACCCTAATAATCGGACTTCACAATTTAGGTAACGTTTCATCAATTAAACACCATGAATCAACAGTAAATCACATAACCAAGCTATATCAATCATCAAAACATCAAAATAACCCTGAAATCAAAAAGGCCTAATTCGAACATAAACCCTAGAAATTAAAAATCAAAAACTACGAATTAAAACTTGAAATTGATGCTAGAAATGGAAAGAACAGATCAAAACCTTTGATTTGGTTACTGGAATCACACGATTTGATGAAGAAATCAGCTGGAAATCACGGTTTGATTCTCGACCCGATTCAAGTTCTTCCCGACTCGAATTTCAGAGAAAATTCTGATTTTTAATGATTTATTAACTATAATTAATTAATAATTAGGCTATTTATAGTAGTAAAATTAATACTCCTAAATAAAATTAAGGGGCTAATTATACATCTAATAAAAATATTTGGCCCTAGTTTTCATAATTTTTGGTTATTAAAATTTAATTTATAATTATTTTATGTATACAATATATATGTCAAAATTTCCCAAAAATTGTGAATAATTCAAAAATACAAAGAAATGGTATAAATAAAAGTCCTATAATTTTATAAAAATAAAAATGTGATTTTTGTGGGGTTTTTAACACCCAGTGGGGCCCGGAAATGTCATTTTTCGTAAAATGAGAAAATTTATAAAATATCTAGATGTTCGGAATAATGTGATCGTAAAAGCCGTTTGATGAAAAATAAGGCCCATTATTTTATTTGAAATACTGGCTTTAAAATCATTGTTTGGGTCGTAAAACGTTTGAAATGAAAGCTACGAATGTGAAATAAAATATCTGGAAAATACCTTAAAAATACAGAAATGACACGGAATACACGTAACACATAACAATTAGGGTTTAACAGATAATCACACATAAATAACACATTAACATACCATATTTATTATAAATATAATATAATACAGACGTAAATTTCCCAGTCGTTACACAAAGCACATTGATGTTAGGTATCATTTTAATGCTACAAATGGCAACATTGAGCTCATTTTTGTACCAACAGAAAAACAACTGGCTGACATTTTTACTAAACCTTTGGATGAAGCAACTTTCACTAGACTTACAAGTGAAATTGGAATGCTTAATTTTTCATCCTAAGGCAAGAACTTAGCCAATGTTTTGCAGCAAATCAATTTCCAGTAAATCAATATTAATTTGATTTAATTGGAAATTAACTGAAATATGAATTATAAATATTTCAGAAATCTCTATATATTTGTTTTTCAAATTAAAATTTAATTTGAATTTTTTTTTAAAATTCTAAGTAAACTGTTCAGTTGTTAATTTACATTCTCAATATGTAAAATTAACACAAGGCAGAATTACAAAAACCAAAAGTATACAAAGAACTAAGTTTTTGATAAGTCAAATTGACTTCTCGACAAGTCATTTTAGGACTTATCGAATGAGTCCTCGATAAGTCAATTACTGACTTCTCGTATCGATAAGTCTTTGTAGAGTTCTCGAGCAGTGTTAATTCACAGAGTTCTCTACAAGTACAATTTTTGACTTAACAATAGCTCAGAACTGAGATAATTTAAATTAATAAATTATTTCGGTAAAATACCTTTGAAAATTTATTCTAATTTTACTTTGAATTCATTCAAATAAAAGTTAGAATTAGTTCAGTCCACTTCTTGGACAAACTGGGTATTTATTTGACATCTCGATAAGTCAAGTTTGAGTTCTCTAAAAGAGTAATTCAACATGACTTCTTGATATGTACTTTATTTCTCTAAATGACGTCTCGATAGACTATGTTAGGTCACACACACTGTAGAAGGGGTTTGAATACAGTGTTTAGCACAATCAAATCGAATATAAGAACTTAAGTAACAGAAAACAGATTTTATTCAACACTATAAACTTTGTTACAATATGGAACTGTCATCTCTCAGTGATGAACAAATTATCACGAGAGCTGCTAGAGTTACAAAGAATAATAACTTCGATAATCGTAACACTTATAGTGTAAACTCTATGCCTGTGTTTATATACTACATAGTTACAAGATAATCTTCTAATTGATATGGAATATAATTCTGCTTCCTAAAATATATCAACTAGTTATCTTTTCTTCCAAGTATTTTATTCTTCATAGAATTCCTTCTTCATGCACAATTATTTCTGTCTTAGTCTCGATCTTCTTTCCTTTCAATCAGCCGCCTGCCTTATCTGAAAGTCATCTTAAGTCCTGATATTATCTCCTGATAAATATCTTTTGAACCTTAAGTTCTGATAACTTAAGTTCTGATATCTTAAGTTCTGTCTTCAGTATAAGTGCTGATTTCCAGTTAAGTACTGATTTGTCATGTTAGGTAAGATCTGAAAACTAAACACAAATCATATTACACATGACATTATCAAATATATCTAACAATCTCCCCCAACTTGTAAATTAGCATAATATACAAGTTCAACAGATATTTGATGATGTCAAAAAAATTAAGTACAAATGTATGAGAATTTGACTAGATAACTACAACTTACAGTCCTTTCAGCTTTACCATCTTTAACTTTTGATAACAGCTTTAGTCTGTATAAACTTCAGAATTTAAGTAGTTGTAGATCTTTGACTTGGCTTCAACTTTCAATTTTTTCTGATCTTTTTGATATCAGGAGTTGTCCTGAGATAGTTCTTCAACAAACATCTCTCTGCATATTCAAGTTCATTGACCATCCTCCTTTTAGCATTTATCAATTCAGCTGTATCTTCTCCAATTTGAAAAATAGCTGCTCTGAGATCATTTAACTTAGCTTTTCTTATCTCCTGATCTAGTCTAATCAGATATGCCTTGTCAGACTCTAGATTGAATTCCACAGCCTTATAACCCAGAAAAATAGTTATAATCCTAGCAGAGTTAGGCTTCATATCAACAATATCACCTTTGTGATCTCTGTACTTGGGACAGTATGTGTTGTCAGACTTTACAGAATAAAGCTTCTTCTTTCTTTAAATTTTAGACTTTAAATATCCTGCAGCACCATCTGTTAATTTGTCTTTCACTTGAAGTAGGAATAGAACATGTTCCAGTTCTTCAAAATACTTCAGTGGTATAGCATTTTTCTTAATCTGGTATACCCTTCCATCTGTCATAAAATATAACAAGATATGTTCTTTCAAGAAGGTATGGTAAACCATTTGTACAGTTTCAAGTTGATTCAATCTTTCAGGAGTTACTCCAACACCTGGTTCACTTAAAGAAGTTGGATCATTGGTAGTGTTATGTACTTTTCTTTCATCAGAACTACCCAACCCAGATTTATCTCTTGCTTCATTTCCTGTAACAACTCTTGTTTCTTTAAAGGTTGAGTCTGTTTAGCTTTGGTGAATCCTGGTAGGAGTATCTTTGAAGTTTTAACATGAGCAATGTCAGAGGTTTCCTTTTCCTTATCTTCTGATATCAAGCCAACTTGAGCTATGTCAGAGGTTGCTTGCTTCTCTGTCATATCAGAACTTACTATATTTGTGTCGCCCTCCAAACCCGGGTCAGAAGTTTGGGGTCCACGAACACACACACCTTATTTATAACCTGCTTACAACAATAAATAAGATAATAATAATATGCAGTGACCCTACTTACCAACTACCATGGACCGTAACAGGTTAAAGTATGCACACAAGCCACACACACACTTATATTAAAAACTGTCCAAATCCCAACTATGCAAACTCAGAACTGAGTATTAAACATTATTACAAACTTTTACAAACTTAAATTATTCCAAAAGATGCCTACTAGCTTAACTCGATCAACCTGAACCCCTAGCTCTCGCGTTGGACTGGGAATCCTCGCTACCAACTGGTTCCTTCTTAACTGAAAAAGAACATAAACAACATCGCAAAAATGAGCTAACAAGCTCAGCAAGTCTCAATGACAAGACTGAGAATAATGATCATCAAGTGAAAAGGGTTATGATATCAAGTGAACAATGAATTATGATTTAGAATTGGATATTATATTTTCATTTTAAAAACCAAGGTTAGGCTGCTGATCAGTCACACACTAACCCCGAGCAAAGCACACAGCACTGCTCTTAACTACTGGATCCAAGGTACACATTGGCCTAACTTGACCATTTATATGGCCTGACCACAAATCTGGTCCACAATTTTATAAAAACAATCCAATTCCAACATAATAACAGAATAAACAATATAAAGCAATAAACAGAATTATAAACAACACTTGATGTCCGATAATAAAATGGTTTCAATCTTCATAAGGATCAATATGGCATTTTCAAAGCTTGGCTGTTAGGTAATAAAAGATTTGGATAACAAAGGAATGAACGTTTCAAGGTTTCAAGGATTTGGTCTTTCAAAGCATAAGATACAATGGTTTGAATATGTAAGTAATTTGGTTCAGTGTTTGGTATTTAGTTTGTATGTATTTGTGGAGTAGTATCGTATATTTGAGGTTCGTATTTAGGTATACAACAATGAATGGTTTAGAAAGAATTAGGTTTACGGCTCAAGATCAATATCTGGAATCAGGGTTTAGGGCTCAGTACTTCAGGGCACTTGCAATATAAAACAGGATTATCAATCAACTATAGTATATCTCGAGAAAGTTCAGAACACTTGCCTGGTACTAGCTTTCTATACTGCACTAACTTCCAATCACAACCGTCTACCCCTCGACTATCTGTTTCCCTTTCCTACGCCTTGCCTCTTCTTCTCATATATTATAAGCATCTATCAATATTTAACTCATACGATTTTATTCGAAACACAATTCTATCTACCATTCGTTTCACCCAAATCCGACTAACGGATTGAAAGTTACGATATAACCAAGTAAACACCGAACATATAGACCGACAGTTAACCAACAAGTCACATATAGCACATAACACGTTAAACCATCAATGATATATCATTTATAAAGAAGTCTCGGGTCACAAACAGGCTTTCGAGTATTTACAATGATTTTTAAAACATTTTTCGGAATTAAAACGGGTCGTTGGATCAATTTCAGAGTAATAAACAAGGTTCGGTTGGCCAAATCTGGCTTCAAAACAATTTTCTGATAATTATCGAACCTTGAAAATAAGTTAAAATAATATTTAAAGCTCGAAACTATTTTTCAAAATTTTTAAATCATTTTTAAATAATTAAATCTAATTAAATAATTAATTAAAATCAATTAATAATTAATTAAAATTTTCGAATTAATTAACCAATTAATCAATTAAATATTAACTGAAATTAATTAACTAATTATTTCAGATTTATTTTTGAATTAAAAATAATTTTTGGAATTAAAATAATAATTTCTGGAATTTTCAGAAATTAAAAACGGATTTTTATAATTAAAATAAAAAGAAAATATGATTTTTAAATAATTTTAAAACAGGAATCCAAAATATGCAAATTCTGGAAAGTTCAGGGACTGAACTTCACCACCTTCAAAAGTACAGGGACTAAACTGCAATTTTGCAGTTTAGTTGCTGGAAAATTTCGGGGATGGTCGGAGAACATGATTCCGGCATCCTCACCCCCACCATCTACTCCATATATGATCTACACAACACCAGGAACACAACCATGCAATCAAATCACATCAATAACCCCTGACCTGGCAGA